>NC_081359.1:53846267-53953484 GCF_030684315.1 Stegostoma tigrinum | reverse complement strand
CCATTACAAACTGAATTATTATTTCTAACATTATATATACTTTTTAAACATTGCAGCATATAGCTTTGGCTTGTCCTTTAATAAACTTTAAATAAACTTATTTTTGTTCAGGTAAATCCATGTTATTTGCTTCTCAGCCTAGAACAAAGAATTGGTCACAACAGCAAAACTTTTAAAAAAAACTTTTGTTCCAGACAATCAGAACTAGTGTGCAGGCATTTTTTTTGGCATACCAATTTATAAAACAACTTTTTCCGGTTTTGTTAAATGTTCAGTTTAGGTTCCTGACATTTTGCTGAGCATCAACATTCTCAAAGGGAGCAAGTCCTCAACCCAAGTATTTGGATGGGTCATCATTCTATCCCATACAGATACTTCGTCTTCTGTAGAATCCATCCAGTCTACTGTCAATCCATAACTTTTACCTGTAACGTAAGAAGAATAGTCAAAGAGAATGTTTCAGACTTTGTTCACAAAGGCATCGTATTAATTACACCGCTAAAAATGTACACAAATGACTGCTGTCACAAGTACATGAGGTGATGATGTAGAACACTTCCATTGTTCTGCACATCAAGCACTTTGCACAAAATAAACAGATGCAAATGCCACTTGAGGGAGCAAATTGCAATTATAATAGTGGGCCATACTGAAATGTTGAGCAAAGAGCAGAAGAGAAAGGTGAGGTAACTTTTGAATAGACTGAACAACATGGAATGTCTACCCAGTCAAGTAATTGATCAATTAGCCACAATCACCTGCTAACAGATGTCACTGGATCAGTAATTCCCAAGGCAAATACCCTGGGAGGATGGATTCAAATCCCATCATGGCATTCTGTACAATTAAAATTAATCAATTCAGAAAAGAATTCAGAGATAGTGGGAACTGCCAATGCTGGAGAATCTGAGATAACAAGGTGTAGAACTGGAAAAACACAGTAGGAAAGCTGACGTTTCGGGTCTAGACCCTTCTTCAGAAAATTGAGTAAGGGTCTAGACCAGAAACGTCAGCTTTCCTGCTCCTCTGATGCTGCTTGGCCTGCTGTGTTCATCTAGCTCTATACCTTGTTATCTCAAATACTGGCCTTGCCCTGCCCACATTCCATGAAAAGGGAACCAAAAACAGAATTAAAATACAAAATTCAATGATCCCAGAACCAAAGGATCAGATCAAAGTTCTGCCACTCTGCCACATCCAGTTGTGAATAGTGATGGTCAATTAAATAGAAGGAACAAATTCCACAAACATCATCCAATGCAAATAACATGTGTAAAGTACTTGCACACATCTTTTCAAACAACAATGACTCAGCAAAACCCTCTTCACCAATGCTCAGTTTCAGTTCCACAAGGGTCATGTGGCTTTAGACATCATTAGCCTTAGTACAAGTATGAAAGAAATATGAAGTTGATTAGTTTAGTAGAAAAAAGAAACAAAACAGTATTACTCAAACAGAGAATGACTACAGAATCAGGAGGTACAGATGAATTTAGGTGTTCTGGTGCCAGTCCAGCATGCAACTAAGGCTACTAATTTTAAAAAAATAGTTCATGGGGTATGGGCAGCATCATCCGGGACAAAATATGTTGCCTATTTTAAGTCGCACTTAAGATGATGAGCTGCCATTTCGAACTACTGCTTTCCCTTTGGTCGGAGTACACTCACAAGGCTGTCCGGGAGGGAGTTTTGGGATTTTGATCCAGTGACAGTGAAGAAACTAACATATTTCCAAGTCAGGATGATGAGTAGCTTGAATGGGAATTTGCAGGTGGTGGTGTTCCCATGTATTTGCTGCCACTGTCCTTGCAGATGGAAGTGGTTGTTGACTTGCAAGGTGCAGTCTAAGCAGCCTTGGTGAATTCCTGCTGCTATCTTGTAAAATTTACACACTGCTGCTACTGAATGTCGGCAGTGGATAGAAAGAATGTTTGTGGATGTGGTACCAGTCAAGTGGGCTGCTTTGGATGGTGTCAAGCTTCTTGGGCACTGTTGGTCATCCAGGCAAGTTGGGAACATTCCATCACATTTCTGACTTGTGCCTTGTACATGGTGAACAGCCTATGGGGAATCAAGAGGCGAGTTACTCTCTGCCGGATTCCGTATTTCTGATGCTGAACAACTCTTGTAACCATAGTACTTAAATAGCTGGTCCAGTTCAGTTTCTGGTCAATTGTAATTGTCTGGATGTTGACATTGGGGTAATCAGTAATGGTGATCAATTGCACATCAGGGTTAATGGTTAGATTCTCTGTTGAAGAGGGTCATTAATGTCATACAAGCACCAGGCAACGTTACGTTCCAACCCGAGTGTCCAAACCTGGATAACTGGATTTTCTGCATTTGAGCACAGATTTCTTCAGGATCTGAGGAGTCACAAATGGCATGCTATCACTTATTATGAGAGAAAATGATCATAAAAGAATGTTATGCTTCACACATGCAGGTAAGTCACTCACTTGAATACTGCGTGCAATTTAGAGCTCCTGATTTTGAGGAAGGCTTTAAAACATTGGAGGTGGTTCAGAAGTTCACTAGATTGATACCGGAAAAGAAGGGCTATTTTACGAGAATAATTTGGACAGGTGGGCTTTTTTCCAGGGAGGTTTAGAAGAGTAAACAGTGATTTTATTAAAGTGTGAACAATCCTAAATAGTCTTGTCAAGGTGGACATGAAAAAGAAGGTTCCTCTTGCTGATCAGTCCTGAACTAAAGGACACTTAAAATTATACTCAACCTTTCAGTATAGAGAGGAGGAGTATTTTGTTCTTTTTGTGGCTGTGTGACTTTAGAATGCATTGCCTCAGGAGGCAGTGAAGACAGCTTCTTTGAATACTTTTAAGAGATGGATAGTTTATGGTTATGCAGGCGATTCAAATGTTACTAAATGTAGATGGGAAACAAATTTATTGAAAGACACAGCAGGCTCAAGAGACTTCTACTTCTTTATCATACATTTGTACGTTCATATGTACCAGAGATTAAATATGGACAATCAACTGAATCCTCCACAACAGTTTTGCTTGTCTTGAAGTCACATACATAGATCATAGAATCTCTACAGTGTGGAAACATGCCCTTTGGCCCAACAAGTCCACCCCAACTCACCCCCATATACCCCCCCTAATTTACAAATCCCTGAACACTGCAGGCAATTTAGCATGACCAATCCACCTAACCTGTACACCTTTGGACTGTGGGAGGAAACCAGAGCACCCAGAGGAAACCCACGCAGACACGGGGAGAATGTGCAAACTCCACACAGACAGTCGCCCGAGGGTGGAATTGAACCCGGGTCCCTGGCACTGTGAGGCAGCAGTTCTAACCACTGTGCCACCGTGCCACCCAATGAATTCTCTAGGTTAAAAAGGGTCACCATCAGGTAAACTAAGCAAATGTATTTGCACAGGTTGGGATTAAAAATTGAGAAACAGGTCCTTTAAGGGTCAAAACCACTGCTGTCATGGGGACAAATGAAAGAGTTTTATTCTATACAAAAGACTCACAGTGAAGTTCTGTTTGAACTGGCTTAGATATATTATGCTAATTGTACAATACCAATGAACAATCAATTTCAAATTGGAGATTGTGTAGTCACCTGACAGGATTGCAATCTAATTTTGATTGCATTAAGACAGCAGTCAATGTTTAAAAAGAAATTACAAACTGCAATTTCTGACTTGTAGAACTATTTCAAAAGTTCTCTTGGTCAAAAGTATGAAATTCACATCAGCAGTAGTTACCAAACAGCTACAGTGGGCTACAGTGAATTTTAAATCTGTACTAATTTCAGCACCATGTTTCAGAGGCCGTTACCTGTGCCAAGACCAATTCTCAGTCCTCCAAGAAAATGATTAATCAGTTTGTCACGGTCCCAGACGGAAAGCTCAACACATGCATCCTTAAGATCTTCAGTGTTGAAACCATCATAAACCATGGTGTGATTGAATACAGGATTTCTACTGTTCTTCACAACCCGAGTCTTCTGACGACTTTTTCTGCTCGTGTCTGGAAGAATAAAGCTTGCAGGGAAAAAGAGAAACATAATTATAGTACTCTCAAAAGTTTCTCTGATCTCAAAACCTACCTTCACCGTGAAGAAAAGTCTTGATTTTTGACACATGCATGCACCAGAACACTAATAAAAACTTGATCTTTCTTCTACAATTGGATGACTACGTTAAACAGTTAAGTACCTACTCATATGACTCAGAAGCAAGATTTTGCTGCTAAATGATGAAAATCGTCAAACATATACTATTTTAACTTTTATGTTAAGCCAAAAATTGGAGAACTAGGCACATTTAGAACATTCCTGTAGTGGAAACAGGGTTATTCATATTTTCGATTATTCACAAATGTTGCTGAAAATAAGTTCTACAACATAACAGGATGCTATACTTTGTTTCAGTTGACAGTCCTCTTGTTGGCAAATTATGCCTGCATTGCATAACTGATATGCAAATTTATTAATGTGATCAGAGATGATGGGAACTGCAGATGCTGGAGAATCCAAGATAACAAAGTGTGAAGGTGGATGAACACAGCAGGCCAAGCAGCATCTCAAGAGCACAAAAGCTGACTTTTCGGGCCTAGACCCTTCATCAGAGAGGGTCTGATGAAGGGTCTGGGCCCAAAATGTCAGCTTTTGTGCTCCTGAGATGCTGCTTGGCCTGCTGTGTTCATCCAGCTTCACACTTTGTTATCTTGCAAATTTATTAATTCAGTTTTCAATCACTACAGGATCTTGTACAGACCTGAGAATGTTTAATCAACCTGCCTTTGCATTCAAACTATAATATCACGAAGTATGTGCGAAAAAGACTGGGATAGGAAAACAACATCCGACAAATCATGTAACATGTGGCTAGAATGGCAGGTTTAGAAAGAATTTTAGGTAGATGTAGCAGATAGAAAATTCAAATGTGTAGGTTATAAGACTGAAGACTCTGTCACAATCATAGCATGGATCATGTCATGGGGAAGTCAGAAACTGATCACTGTTCTGAGCAGACAACGCAAACCGGGCAGAACTTTCCCTATTTCAGTACAAGCATTTTAAGAAGTGTCACTCATCGCACCCGGATCCCCATGGCTTAGAGTACCTATTCTCATGTAATCTTCTGCTTTACAACTGATTAATTAGACAAGGCGGCTCTTTACATCTCTGATGAAATTGCATTGCATTTGCCAAGGAAGTTCTAGCCATTACTAGGACCTTGTTACATTCACTACACAGACATCACATTTAAAGCCCAGCTGCACACTCCTTCAGGTGCTGCAAGCCAGAAACTGCCTCTCTCGTTACAGTGCTCCACAATTATTCTCAAATACAACACAAAGGAAAGATCACACCCCATTTCCAGCAAAGGGATTTGGAGGTGGCAGCCCAATCTCCTCGATGCTACCTAAAACTCACACAGACACTCCATCATTATGACTGCCACTGCACACACATCTCATCTAGGTTGATGGACTACTATCTCCCTGTTGGACATATCCTGTTCACTCAACTACTACTTTCATCAGTATCATCTTGCCAAACTGCTAACCCTTCTTGTCCTCTGTATTTCCTACTCATGCTTTGGGAGACCTCAACTTCTCCGGTTTCTGCACCTGCATCACCAATAGCCGTTGTTCCATCCATGTCCATCAGTCTCAATCCTTCACTTTATTGCATTGCAGGAAAACTGGACCAGACCTCAGTCTGATCCTACTTGTAATTTTTGGCCTAGTTGGTCTTGATTGCAGAACTGATCGTGGCTCAATGAACAGGCTACAAGGGCACAGATCCCTGGACTCAAAGTACTAAGCACCTAGCTGACTGTGGCCAACCTGCTGTAGTATAATCAGATAAGGGTTTTTTGACTGACTGTGGTGTAACCCCAACTGACCCTACCAAGAACCACTCGTCTTTGACTTTCAAACTGGCATTTGCTTGAAGCAAATGCAGTGTGCTTGCCATGAAAACTGTTGGTACATGTTACAGCTATGATGTTGATGTACCATGGTGTTGTACAACGAGACATCAACCCCTTGAAAATTGGACTTTCCCCACCTTGACAACCTGTCTGCCTCCTCCTCTCCATTAAAAACAATACAAGTCGCAGACACAGGAAACCTGTAACTGGGCACTGAAAACCTTGTGCACTTAAAACAATTGCAAGTCATTCAGAAAATGACAGCTTCCAAGTAAATGCAAAGTGTGTGTGGGTGTTCATAAAACAAGCTAAAAGCAGAAGATGCATCCTGTGTAGATGCACAGATTTTCTGTGTCGCTGCATTCAAATTACTTTGGGATACTGATGATTTACATGCTGCCAATTCCAAACTCCAATCTTAAAAGGCTAAAGTGGTGTGAGAATTGAGCCAAAGGCTGGTGTGGTAATGGGCTGAGGCTCTTTTTATTTATATTCTTTCAGAGAATGTGAATGTCACTTGTGGGTTGGTACTTATTGCATATCCTTACTTGACCTTGAGAAATTGGTAATGAACTGCCACAGTCCATCTTACATAGGTAGAACCAGAGTGCTGATAGGGTGGAGGTTCCAGGATTTTGATTCAGCAACAGTAAAGGAACAGTGACACCATAACGGAAAGACAATATACTTCCAAGTCAGGACAGTCAGTGAAAAACAAAATCAAAACATTGTTGGTGCTGGTAATCTGATTTAAAATAAAAGTGCTGGAGAAACTCAGTATGTCTTCTTCAGAAGTGAAAGGTCCCGACCCGCAATGCCGACTTTCCTACTTAGTGCTCCTCCAGCTCCAGACTGTATCGACTCTGACTCAAACAGCTGCAGCTCTTGCCGTCACTCAGCATGTGTTGCTGTATTTGAACACTTGTTGCTTTAATACCTGAGTTGTAAATGGTCTTTAATATTATGCAACCATCAGCAAACACCCCCACCTCTGACCTTACATTGGAGGGAAGATCATTGACAAAGCACCTGAAGATGGTTGGGCCTAGGACACTCCCCGATCAATTTCTGAAGAAATGCTCTTAGAACTGAAATGACTGGCTTCTAGCAAACATAACCATCTTCTATTTGGCCAGGTATGACCTAACCAGTGGAAAGTTTCCTCCCAAATCCCACTGAGTCCAGTTTTGCACAGGCTTTTTGATACAACACTCAGCAAAGTATAACCTGATGGAAATTGCAAACAATCTCACCTCACCTCTGGAGTTCATTTTTGTCCATTTTTTAACCTAGGCTGAAATAAGGTCAGGAGTTGTGTGCATCAGGTTATTACTATGCACATGCTACTTGATAACACTGTTGATGATTCCTTCCCTTATTTTACAGATGATCAAGTGGACTAATAAGGAAATGTTGGCCAGATTGAATAAAAAAGAAAATCAATTATCTGCAGGTTGTGGGCATCATTGGCTGGGTCAACATTCATTGCTTGTCCTTGTCTGGCCTTTAGAAACTGGCGTCTATGGGTCAAACCCGGGCAATACTGCACACTGCTGGTAGGTGCCAGGGTTGAAGCGGGATTGGTACAGCTTTGAAGCACAAATTTTCAGTGCTATTGTCAGAATATCGTCACGGCCCATAGGTTTTGCAATAGCCAGTGCTTTCAGCTGTTTCTTGATATCACAGAGTGAATTGAATTGGCTAAAGACTAGCACCTATAATGCTGGTTGCATCCAGGTGAGGCCAAGATGGATCATCAACTTGACACTTCTGGATAAAAAGTTGTTACTATTACTTAAGCCTTAACTTTCAGACTGATATACTAGGTCAATCATTAAGTATAGGGATATTTCAGGAGCATCTTCCTCCAGTGACTAAACGTACCAAGACTGCAGAGCTTTGATCTGATCTGTTGGTTGCAGAATCATTTAACTTTGTCCATCACTTGCTTTATAAATTGTTTGGCATATAGGTAGCTCTGCGTTCTAGCTACACCAAGTTGACGTCTCACTTTTAGGTGTGTCTGGTGCTGCTCTTGGGATACCCTTTTGCACTCTCCATTGAACAAAGGTTGATCCTATCCTGATGTTATGGTAGAGTGGGGCTATGAGACTGTAGATAGTGTTTGGCTACAATTCTTCTACTTCTGTTGGCCCACAGCGCCTTTTTATTTGTTATATACTTCAAAATCTATCCTATTTAATACAGTGGTAGTACCACATCCCTGGGGATTATCCTCAACGTGGAGTCAGTACTTGGTCTGCACAAGAACTGTGCAGTGGACATTCTGTCATCAACTGATGCATCTGCAACAGGCAGATCGGTAAGGATACCGTCAAGTATGTTTTCCACTCTTGTTGGTTCCTTCACCACCCACAGTGAACCCAGTTAGCTGCTATATTCTTAGGACTGGACCAGCTCAATAAATAATGAAGCTGCGAAGCCACTCTTGATGATAGCTGTTAAAGTTCCCAGAGTACGTTTTGTGCCCATTGTCTCCTTCATGCTTTCTCCAAGTGCTGTTTGGCATGGAGGAGTTGTGATTCATCAGCTGAGGGGATGTGAGGGTAAGGTCTGCCCAACACCAACAAAACTGCAATTTGGACCATTAATTCCTTAAAAAGGGTTGGAAATAAAAAGTCTGGAGTTATGGGAGAGAAAAAAAAAAGAATAATGTAAAAGGGACTCATAGGTAAGAAAGCTTGACATGAAAAGAGAGGAAAAGATAAAGAGGGAACATTGGAAAAGCTAATGAAATTTTAAAAGCCTTAAACTTGAAAACAGAAACAGAAATTACTGAAGAAACTCACTAGATCTGGCAGCGTCTTTGTGGAGAGGAACAGAGTTAAGCTCAAAGCATTTACTTTGTTTCTCTCTCTCAGATGCTGCCAGGCCTGCCAAATCCAGCATTATCTGAATTTGTTTCAAATTTTCAGCATCTGTAATATTTGGCTTTTATTTGAATTCCAGAGAGATAGGAAACTTAGATAGCATGAGCTTTCCAAAGAAAAAAATCTACAGTAAAGGAGGAACAAGGAGGTAATGGTTCAGAAGGATAATACTGATCCTAACGAGGGATTTGATGTAACAAACAGTTTATATTGACCGCCTAAATTTAATGTTCATGGAATCAAAGCATATTTCATCTTATTTGTCAAAGGTAGCTTGGGCAAATGAAGCAGCCACAAGACATTTGATACTTAATGTTAG
The DNA here is from genome assembly GCF_030684315.1 of Stegostoma tigrinum. Taxonomy (NCBI): domain Eukaryota; kingdom Metazoa; phylum Chordata; class Chondrichthyes; order Orectolobiformes; family Stegostomatidae; genus Stegostoma; species Stegostoma tigrinum. The sequence continues at coordinate 53,944,353 of NC_081359.1, read as the reverse complement.
AGCATTTTGACAGATCAGCTCTGACAATGCACATTGGTTTGGCAGAAGAATGGTCTGCAGAGTATGAAATGGCCAAAAAGATAAGTCAATGTTTGTGAGCTTGTGTCTGAAGCTTCTCAGTTTAAATCTTAGGTAACAAGAAAGGAACCTAAACAGACATTTGGAAAACTTACATGGGAGAAATAAATGCTGCAAGATCAGTTGTTTACAAAACAAAAGCAGGAGAAAAATTGTGGAATGCATTGAAATTGTGATCATGGAAAAGTTCAGAAATAGCATTCCTGCACACTTGAAAAAACAACTTGGATGAGTCTTGAGTAATCCAGATCAGAGAATCAGCAATTCTGGCAGCTATGATATCTTAGGCAGACAATTACAATGGAGAGATGATCATATGAAAATCCAGAGGGCAACTGCAGGAATAGGAAATCTGCAGAAGGAAGAGCTTACGGCTTTAAGAGAACAGACAAAAAGACACTAAAAGAAAGGGAGGTCAAAAACTAGAATTTAAAAAGTGATATAAAAATGAAAATGCTTTATGAAAAGGATGGACATACAGAAGCCAACTGCTGGAAGCTAAATGGGAGACACATTAACTGGTAGAAGTAGGAATATCCAATTAATCTTCAGAAATGGACCATGAGGAAAAGAAGTGTTAGAATGGACAAAAAGATTGTGTTTCCTTTGAATGTACTGAGAAGACAGAAATGGCTCAGGACAGTCATCAAAATTCTTTTTCTAATGCTGACAAGGAAAATCAAATGGCTTGAGGTTCTGGATATTTTCTCAAAGATCTTCAAATTGAGGTAAATCAGCAAAGATATTGAGAAACTGGACAAAATCAGTAACTGATGCTGGCTGATGATACCAGAGAGGTTAATGAAGGAGAAAATATTAATTGGACACAAGTATAGAGGTTAGAAACCAGTCTCAATATACAGAATTAGATTAAAAACAGACTTGATAGAGGAAAACTTTGTAGCAAGTGTAGTGAAACTAATACCGGTTTTGGAACCCTTGAAGGTTTAAGAACATTAGCCTCACAAAAGGGTGGAGGAACAACAGCTGGAGTTAAAGGAAACTGAAATATTATAAGAGAGACAGCTTGGATTGCTCCCTAACAGAAACTTAGAAATTTAGTCATTGGATAAAATGTTTGAAAAATTTACTAAACAAGGATGAGGTAAAAAGGATAACGTAATGAAAATGAAGCTGATGTGTTTAGGCCATCTTCTGTAATGGAAATGCAACAAACAGATTTAGAATTTTGAGAGTTAGACCAAACAGCCTATTCAGAAATTGAAAAAAATAAATCAAAACCGGAACGTTCTTATTTGAAAGACAAATAAGACAAATTTCCTCAAGAGGAAATGGAGACCACTTCAAAGTCAGAGTCACTAAGTAACGAGCAGCGGTTCTTCAGGTGGTAGTTCCATTTGAGCACTATAGCGAAAATTTTGAGTTGTACACAAAATTCCAATGACCGGTCAATTAAATACTAGGAAAACAAACTAAAATATTAAACATTTTTATTGGCCAGAATTACATAAAGCTCTGGTCAAATTTTGCCAGACATGCCGTATATGTCAGGCAGCTTGGAACACTCAACCGTCAAATAAACGGCACTTTAGTTCCAATACTATTGACTGGCCTTTTGCTGGAGTTTTAATAGATTGTGTGGAATCCCAACCTAAAACAAGGAATGGTAATCAGTATCTTTTAATGACAATGGATATTTCCAAACGGTTTCCTGAAATAGTCACTTTAGGAAAAATTGCTGCACAAGTAGAAGGGGGAAGTTAGATTAATAAATTTACAACACATTATCTACCCAAGAGAATAACATTTGAACTTCTAATGTGATTCCCGTTGCAAATTTTCAAAGAAATGAGGTGTCCTGATGAGGAGTGTAAAATCTGAAATGTCAACTTTCCTGTTCTTCCGATGCTGCCTGACCTGCTGTGTTCCTCCAGCTCTAAACTGTACTGACTGTGACTCCAGCATCTGCAGTTGTTGCTATCTCCACCTTCAAAGAAATGACAACTAGCTTGGGAAAAAAAACAAAGTATATTTTCTGCTTAGGGCCCACAGTCTTGAGGTAGACTAGAAAAATGGCATCAAACTTTGAAGACCATGATGACAGCTGATCATCAAAAATGTTGTAATAACTAGGATAAGAGATTCATTTGTTACTGTTTGCAATTGAGGGCACTCAATGTCCCTACAGGATTTAGTTCCTTTGAACTAACATACAGATTCTGGTGAGGGAATTACTTAAAACAGTGAATGAAAAAATATGATAAACCAAAACTCAGGGACAATGCTTCCAGCTCATGATTCTAATTTCAGAAAAAATTGGACCAAGGCATGCGCAGCTGGCTACAATGCATTTGAAGGGTGCTCAACAAACAAAGAAAACTAGGGGAGATAAAAAGGACGATGTTCAAAATTTCATTGCTGGAAAAGATACAAGTATTGTTATCTGTTTCTGGGAAACCAGTAAAAACAAGACTCATTTGACCTTGGCCAAAAAGAAATCCAATGATGTAAACCATGTATTGAGTACTTCAGACTGGATAAACAAATCAGCAAATGTGTTACGTTAAAATGTGAAAGAGGCATAATGACTGGGATGAGTATTAGGAGAATGAGCTTATTTACAGTAGTGAAAGAAGTAGGGAGTGAAATAGAAATATCAGAGCAGTTGGGGAGTGAATCAGAAATTAAAAATCAAAAATGACTTACAAGCAGACAGAATAACATGGAGACACTTAAAACAATGGGTAGGTAGCATCACGTCTTATCTTCCAAAAAAAACTAACAAAGTGACTTAAAAAGCCTATTTCAGAATCATAAATTATTTGTTTGGACAGGCCAGAAACAGTTTTGTCTGTTTATGGTGTTAATGAAGGGGATGCATTACCTATGATGTACAGAGCGATCTTGGGGTTCAAGTCCGTAAATCCCCGAAAATGGCCATGCAAGTAGTTAGGGTGAGGAAAGGAGGCACGTGGCAAGCTTGCCTTTATTGGTTGGGGAATTGATTACAAGAGTCAGGATGTCACACTGCAGCTTTGTAAGACTTTGGTTAAGTCACACTTAAGAGTATTGCATTCAATTCTCGTCACCACATTACAGGATGGACATGGAGACTTTGGAGAGGGTACAGAAGAAGCTTCCCAAATAGTGCCTGGATTAGAGGCTATAACCTATAAAAGAGAGGCTAGAAAAACTCAATTTTTGTCTTCCTCTGAAGCGGTGGACACTAAGAGGATACATGATAAAATCTATAAAATTGCAAGAGGCATAGATAGGGTTGACAGTCAGAATCATCTTCCCAGAGTTCAAATGTCTAATACTAGGGGGCATGCAATTTTTTTTTGGTGGAGGAGGGGGAAGAGGGAAGAGTTCAAAGGTGATGTGAGTGCTAGAAGTCTGGTGGAGGCAGTTATTATAGGGATGTTTAAGGGACTTTTACAAAAGCTCATGAATAAGTAAGTAATGGAAGGATATGGACCAAGGACAGACAGAAGGGATTAGTTTAATTTTGCGCCACACTCGGAACATCATAAGCCAAAGGGCCCATTCCTGTGCTGTACTGTTTGATGTTCTATAAAACATCCATATAAACTCAATCCAGAGAGATCAGCTCAAGTGAGATTAACCTCATGATGGACAATGACATTATTGAAATGACTCGTGGTCATTGAAGCTCACTAATCTCAATGATTTGAAACCAGATAGTTTTCTATTTTGTATTGTCAATAAATCAAAGTGGTAACAAAAACTGACTTACATCCTCTTCCTGAGATTGACGACTGCATTGAAAAAATTGAAAGTCTGTGATTTGTCACCATAATCAAGTTGCTAACAAGAATTTTATGTTCTGTTGCTGACTAAATTACAGAAATATAGTTTTGTGTTGCAACTCCAGGAGAGATTTTATCAATGCAGTCACGCCATTTGAGATGTAAAATGCAGCAGCATCATTCCAGTGATCAACCAAAAAATTAATTGAAGGACTATGTAATTGCATGGCTTACATCAACACCTTTTTTAGTTGAAAGTTGAAGAATATTTACATCACACAACTGAACAGTTCGATCAGCTATAAAAAGCCAAATTGATTAGATACGTGGCTGAAAGTGAATTTGCCTATGGAAAAGTGACTTATTGGGCTGTCAGGCAAGGTAAGTAGGAAGTGAACACAAAGGCTATTTTGGACATTCCTACGCTTAGAACAAAATGTGAAGTTTTGAGAGATGTCGGACTGAGTAGATTTTATCACAAGTTTGTTCTTAACTTCACAATGTCCTTGCTCCTTCAACAAATTTAGGCAGAAAATTAGAATGGATGCATGAATGTCAAAATGCCTTTGAATACTAGAAATCTGTTCTGGCAACTGCAACAATTTTAGTTGGCCAAATTAGGAGAAGCAACTCAAACCATCTGCTGATGCTGGTGACAGTGACATCAGCATGGGACTATTTCACTGCAAAAACAGATGGGAATTGAATAACCTGTCAGTTATTTTTCTAAGAAATTCATTGCCTGTCAACAAAAATGTTCAACAATTGAGAAGGAGACAGCAATTTTTGTATTAGTTCTATTTCATTTTGAAACTTAAATCACTAACAATGTAGAAGAAACTATCAATTATACAATTCATGATAAATTGATTTTCTTGGAAACATTTTAAGACAATAACTTAGATTGTTTTGGTGGAGATTAACTATCCAACCAATAATTTGAAAATTATTCATGTACCTGGAAAAGCAAGGACTATAGCAGTCTCTTTATCGAGAACAGATGTGAAGGACATGGCATGCTGTACTCCCCATGCATTTATGTTAAATAACAGTTGCTGTACATTTGTTGTATGTTTAATTTCAATATGTTACTGCTGTTAATGTTATACAAATGTAGTTAAGATCATTTTTAGTTGGGGTAATAAACTGCCTCGTAAAAAATACATTTCCATTCTTCTCTGGGGGAAGATGTGACTGAAGGCTTACAATTTAGAATTGTTTCAGTATCATTTATTTTGGAGTTTGAAAGGGAGGGAGGGAGGGAAAAGGAAGGCAAGGAGGAGGCAGGCAAAAGGGAGGCATAAAGGAGAACACAGTGAGAGAATCATCAAGAAAAAGGTTATCAGACACTCTAATGGGAATTTGAAGAAACTGTTCAGCCAAACCCACAGATATGATAGAGAAAGGAACTCTTTGGTATTTGAGTACCGAGAAGTGATGATGTGGGAGAAGTAGATGAGGTTGTATTTTATCACTTATTCCAAAATATTTCAAGTTGTCTGAAATGTAACTAATTTGGTTTATTCAGTTTTATTTTTTTTTGTATAATTAACTTGTTTACTGTTAAAATCAAGCCTTTGCATTGTATGTTTGCGTTTCGGCAAAAGACCACAGCAATGAATAATAAAAAATATTATGGTTAAGCTGGATTTCAGTCTGAGATGTAACCTGTGTTCAATAGTAACATCAGCTGAGATCTATGGAAATACACATCAAGTTCAATAAGCATATTAATAAAGTAATCTTTTTACCATTTAACAAATGGATCCAAACGACTTGGCCTAATCTGGGGTAAATTAGTGGCTTCTTTCACCCAAATTTGAACTTCTCCTGTTTTTCTTCCTGTGTGCAGAATCATCAATTACTATGTTGATAAAATGTGAAAAACTAAAACTTATTACAAAGAAAATAAAGGAGAAAATACCTTTGTATCCATGAGGAATGTATCGGAAAGCCACTTTTAAGCTGCCTCTATCACCCGTTCTGTCAACTGAAATTGTCTGCAACGGTCATGACCAAGAAACATCATTTAATCTACATTTTGTTGGTAATATTTTGCCATGATATATCAAAAGTTATTTTTAAATGTACAGGTATGTAATTCATTAAAACTAATAATAAATGCAAATACAGTTTACCAAAAAGGTGTCATGCTCTGCCCTAATGCAATCAAGCCCTCTCCTAAGTTTCTTTCAGTCATCCTTGAACAACGTATAGGCTCCTTCTCATACTTGGATCTTAAGAATTTGCTGAACAGTAATATTAATTTTCAGCCAGCCTTCACTTTCATATGGTACCATTGACTTTTCAATTTCTGGCCTTCTCCAACTACACTGCTGTTGACCATATCTACCCATTTTGATGATGTCTTTCCTTTCCTTGTCTCAAAAATATCAAGGCTCTAATTGTGCTCATCTTTTCTAAGTCATCTTTGAGCATCCACAATAATGTTCTTATTACCAATCATGTCATATCTTGTCCGCTTTTAGACCTTTGTTTCCCCTAATCCTATTTGCCCTTTCATGTAATTGCAGCAAATGCATAGGGAAGGGATATATTTAATGTGTCTATCTTCATGGTCATGGGCAAAGAAAAGCTTGAGATTGACCACAAAGTTGAAATCTTTAGGGAAGACCTCAAAACATTTTCTACAACTGAAGCAAATAGAGTTCAGGGTTGTCAACAAAACTCATATTGGACTGCAGTCATAAGACCTGCAGAGTTTCTCCAGCATTTTCTTGTTATTTCAGATTTCTAGTGTATTTTTCTGCGGTATTTTTTTTTCATTTGTCCTAGGTTGTATTGGCCAGACTATTCAGTAGAAAGTCAAGGTAATTGTATGTACAAAGCATCAGTCAGGTGGGGTGTATCCCTTTGAATCCATCATAAGCAACAACTTTGTCCTAGAGAAGGTATGGAGGCGGCATGTGGATAACTAACAGCCTAAATACACCAACTACAGAAAAAAGCTTTGTGCATTGGTTTTGCATTCACTGGGGAGGTACAGACTTAGAGGCTAATCAGATCTCTAATGTAAATAGCATCAATATCCTACAGATGGAGAGATAGTTTCAGCTGAAGTTATCACTTGAATTTTTTAAAAGCAGAGATTGATATTGAATAAACTGAAATTTAATTTTCTCAAGGAAAGTGACCAGTTTGTCAAAGTTATTCTGAACATGATAGGAAGGACCAAATCCTTGCAACTCTTCAAGAGCATATTACTACATAATTCTGGAAAGACATGAAAGTTCGGCTGAATGAAATGTAAATATTAGATAATAAGTGGGGTGGGGCCTCCATAGGATTTTTGGTCAGCATTTCAGGAACTGGAAACAGGAGCAGAATCTTTTAGACAGAGGTTCATCAACTGTCTGTTCTTCTCCCCTTCAAAGCAGTAGGTAACGGATGCAGGAAATGAAAGATGGAAGCAAGAATATCAGCATCTAGTAAAAATGGATCAAACGCATATTGAAATTATGGCCTTTTCTCATCCTGACTGCACAACGTAATAGCTGACTATTGCCTTGTCCCACATTATTGTTTAAGTCTCTTCCAATTAAAATGGCAATTTTCTTATATTTCACTTAATATAACGAATAGCACTCTCAACTCGAATGTGGCTTCTTCTCCATTGGTGAAAACCAAATGCATGTCAGATAAGCAATTGTAAAACACTATCAAAGATAATGGGAACTGCAGATGCTGGAGAATCCAAGATAATAAATTGTGAAGCTGGATGAACACAGCAGGCCAAGCAGCATCTCAGGAGCACAAAAGCTGATGTTTCGGGCCTAGACCCTTCATCAGAGATGGGGATGGGGTGAGGGTTCTGGAATAAATAGGAAGAGAGGGGGAGGCGGACCGAAGGTGGAGAGAAAAAGAAGATAGGTGGAGAGGAGAGTATAGGTGGGGAGGTAGGGAGGGGATAGGTTAGTCCAGGGAAGACCAGCCCAGTTCGTCCCCTCCCCCCACTGCATCCCAAAACCAGCCCAGCCTGTCTCTGACTCCCTAACCTGTTGTTATTCCTCTCACCCATCCCTTCCTCCCACCCCAAGCCGCACCTCCATTTCCTACCTACTAACCTCATCCCACCGCCTTGACCTGTCCGTCTTCCTTGGACTGACCTATCCCCTCCCTACCTCCCCACCTAAACTCTCTCCACCAATCTTCTTTACTCTCCATCTTCGGTCCGCTTCCCCCTCTCTCCCTGTTTATTCCAGAACACTCACCCCATCCCCCTCTCTGATGAAGGGTCTAGGCCCGAAACGTCAGCTTTTGTGCTCCTGAGATGCTGCTTGGCCTGCTGTGTTCATCCAGCTTCACACTTTATTATAAAACACTATCAATCTGCCCACAGTGTGACAACTATATTTTAGGCCTTCAAATCTGCTCTTAATACTTCCAAAGCGATCCTTCATGCACAGTATTTTAGTGCTCTGGCCTGATCATTCTACTTACAACGTAATATAGTATTCTACTGTTCTTTCACTTCAGGTGTGATGTCTCATTGAGTTGATCTTCTGGATTACTTCTAGTTTTTCCATTTTCTAGACTATGTTGCATCTTCGCTCTGACTTTTTTTCTCTCCTGAGTCCTATTGAAATGTTTGCTTATTTCAGTTTTCATTACTGATGATGAATATATACCTGAAATGTTCAGCCTTCCTTTCTATTCTCTTCAGAGTCTGACTTTCAAGCTGAGAAATTTAGCATGGAGTTAACAGTTCAAATTTCCAACAATTATTGTGTTTATAAAGGTTTGCTGTGGGTACACTTGCTATGATAACTAAAGGAGAAAAGAGAAAATTACATCAGCAATACTATAACCCATGTCATTACGGAGCAGCCCAAAATTCATGCTCCCTTCCCAGCAGATAAGATCAGAGTCGCAGTCTTTTCCTCTTTAATTTACACTGTTAATTACCCTTGGTTTCAGGTCATGCCAATCCATCTTCTTGTTGCTCCAATCCCAATTCTTTAACTCTATTTCCACTTCACCTAGAAAACTGTTGCGGCCAAATGTATCATTGTGCCAGACGGACAGGTTCAATGTTTGAGCCATCAGGGAGGGTTTTTCAATTTTATACTGCAAGATGAGAGGTGTAGAATATGCTTAAATCAGAGGTGAATAAAAAATGGCCATAATAACATAATTTTCCATGAAAGAGCATTCACAGACATTAGTCAGACACTTAATCATTCTACATTAAAAAGGTACACATTACAAATTGCTGCAAATTACATCACACTCACATCTAAAATTTGCAATTCTGAGGTCAAAATAAATCAAACTATAACATTTGAGGATGATGTTTAGGAAGTCAGAAAAACAAAAGTCACAGTAAATAAATAACAAATAGACAGTCACTATTTGAACATACACAGTTTTTACAAATAACAAGCAACAGACTCAAGTAGCCAATTTTTCTATTCTGAATCACAATTTTATACTGTTTTAATGACATATGGGGCAGGGTCAAGTCAAAATTCAGTCACTGTAACAGAAGAAAATCAAACAGTCCTACAGCTGTAGTATGCTGTAATACAAGAAAACCTATGCTACTGCCATCAAAAGATGAAAGCTTCAAACAGTGAAACAAGAATAATGAGAAGCTAAATTAGAAGGGAAAGGAAAGCACAACAAGATGCTCTGCTTTCATCCCAATGCAGGTATCATCATCTAGCAAGGTCAGTGATTTGGACATGAGTGGAAAACTGCATGGCACACGAAGTATAATGTGGAAAAATGTGAGGCAATCATCTGAATGGCTATACGTTCAGAGAAAGAAATGCGCAATGAGACCTGGGTTCTTGAAGGTAAGCTTGCTGGTGCTGGTGACAAAAGGTGACAAATGGTATGTTAGCTTTCATTGAGACAGGATTCAAATACAGGCATAGGGATGTCTTGCTGTAATTACATGGGGCCTTGGTGAAACCACACCTGCAGCACTGTGTTCAGCTTTGGTCTCATTATCTGAGGAAGGATGTTCTTGCAAAAGAGGGAGTTTACCACAAAGACTTGCTAGACTGCTTCCTGGAATAAAGGAACTGACAACTGAGGAAAGGTTGAATAGGTTAGAATTATATTTACTGAAGTTCAGAAGAATGGATGGAGTGGTATATCACAGAAACCTATAAAATTCTAATAGGCTTAAACAGGGTAGATGCAGGAAGGATATTCTCAAATGGTGGGGGAGACCAGAACCAGGCGTCACAGACTAAGAATACGGGGAAGTTCATTTAGGGCTGAGATTGGGAGAAAAGTCTTCACCCAGAGACCTGAAAAAGCAGTCGAGGCCAAAATGTTACATGATTTCAAGAAGGATTTTTATCCAATAGTCAGGGCCAAAGGATATGGGGGGAAAGGCAAAAACAGGTCAAGTTGGATGATTAGGCATGATCATAATTTATTTTCTTGGTTTCTATGGATCCTTGAAATCAAACAAATAGGAAATGTGATGATTCTGTGCTAATGTAGCACTGATTGGAAGAGAACTAGTTGTATATTTATGGGGAACAATAATCAGTCAGTTAAGCTTTATGACGCACAAGTTGGAATAAAACCTCCAACTAGAAACATTATCTTAGGTTTTAGAGAAGATTTGTAGCTCGGGTTGTGGAAGCTTGGCTCACTGAGCTGGTTCGTTGTTTTTCCGCAGATGTTTCATTACCCTGCTGGGTAACATCATCAGTGCACCATCTGATGGACAGCTGTGTTTTCCCGCCTATTGTTTAAACTTTGGAGTCCATTGGGCTGGATTACCTCACTTCTAGTTTTCCTTAACAGTGGAGTGTATATGAGGTCAAGTTCTACGTATTTGTTGATGGCTTTCTTCGTGGAGTACCAGGATTCTAGGAATTCCTGTGCTTGTCTCTGCTTTGCTTGTCCCAGGATCTTGGTGCTGTCCCAGTCAAATTGATGGTTCTCCTTATCCATGTGGATAGAGAGGAGTGGGTGTATTGGTCTTGTCTTTTAGTAGCCAATTAAAGTTTGTGTACCCTTGTTGTTAACAACACTAAGACCAGCAAGGTAATGAAACATATGTGGAAAAACAACGAAATAGCTCGGCAAGCCAACCAACCACAATAGAAATATGTATGCCTAGACTTTATTGAATCAACCTCTAACCTCTGATACCCATCATCTGCTACTCAATTTTTCTTTGCACTGCCACACAGCAGCAGGAACTGAGCCAATTATGTGAAAACAATACTGGGATCCTAGACCTTGGCATTTGTGCCAACAGCATTCCTGCTAATCCCCTCATGATCATAATGAATAAGCTTGATGGGCTACATAGTCTATGTTCATTTTTATTTCTGTGTTCTGTCACTTTTTCCCTTGATCACTTCTGCACAGCTAGGGCTATAATAACAGAACAATTCATCACAGGGACTAAACATAGACCACTTAGTTCCTGAATCTTTTTTCATGGCTAATTTGTACCTCAACTCAAATGTACCTGCCTTTGATAATAAAATGTGAGGCTGGACGAACACAGCAGGCCAAGCAGCATCTCAGGAGCACAAAAGCTGACGTTTCGGGCCTAGACCCATCAGAGAGGGGGATGGGGGGAGGGAACTGGAATAAATAGGGAGAGAGGGGGAGGCGGACCGAAGATGGAGAGTAAAGAAGATAGGTGGAGAGAGTGTAGGTGGGGAGGTAGGGAGGGGATAGGTCAGTCCAGGGAAGACGGACAGGTCAAGGAGGTGGGATGAGGTTAGTAGGTAGCGGGGGGTGCGGCTTGGGGTGGGAGGAAGGGATGGGTGAGAGGAAGAACCGCTTAGGGAGGCAGAGACAGGTTGGACTGGTTTTGGGATGCAGTGGGTGGGGGGGGAAGAGCTGGGTTGGTTGTGTGGTGCAGTGGGGGGAGGGGACGAACTGGGCTGGTTGAGGGATGCAGTAGGGGAAGGGGAGATTTTGAAACTGGTGAAGTCCACATTGATACCATATGGCTACAGGGTTCCCAGGCGGAATATGAGTTGCTGTTCCTGCAACCTTCGGGTGGCATCATTGTGGCAGTGCAGGAGGCCCATGATGGACATGTCATCAAGAGAATGGGAGGGGGAGTGGAAATGGTTTGCGACTGGGAGGTGCAGTTGTTTTTTGCGAACTGAGCCATTCTCTTGATGACATGTCCATCATGGGCCTCCTGCACTGCCACAATGATGCCACCCGAAGGTTGCAGGAACAGCAACTCATATTCCGCCTGGGAACCCTGCAGCCATATGGTATCAATGTGGACTTCACCAGTTTCAAAATCTCCCCTTCCCCTACTGCATCCCTCAACCAGCCCAGTTCGTCCCCTCCCCCCACTGCACCACACAACCAGCCCAGCTCTTCCCCCCCCACCCACTGCATCCCAAAACCAGTCCAGCCTGTCTCTGCCTCCCTAACCGGTTCTTCCTCTCACCCATCCCTTCTTCCCACCCCAAGCCGCACCCCCCGCTACCTACTAACCTCATCCCACCTCCTTGACCTGTCCGTCTTCCCTGGACTGACCTATCCCCTCCCTACCTCCCCACCTACACTCTCTCCACCTATCTTCTTTACTCTCCATCTTCGGTCCGCCTCCCCCTCTCTCCCTATTTATTCCAGTTCCCTCCCCCCATCCCCCTCTCTGATGAAGGGTCTAGGCCCGAAACGTCAGCTTTTGTGCTCCTGAGATGCTGCTTGGCCTGCTGTGTTCGTCCAGCCTCACATTTTATTATCTTGGAATCTCCAGCATCTGCAGTTCCCATTATCTCTGTACCTGCCTTTGTTCTATTTACCCTAATGATTTTACACAACCTTCAGAGTGAGCGTACGCCATGTTAAAATTAAGCTTTGTCAAAACCAAATTGCTTTCTAATTACACACTTGTTTACCCAAATTTAGTTTGAAGCTGGATTCACTTACCGGAGGGAATAATTTAAGAACATCAGAAGTAAGGAGAAGGTAGGCCACTTTGGCCTGCAAGCCTGCTCCACCAGTGAGTACGGCCAAATGTTCACATTGACTACCCTATCCCAATATCCCTTGATGCTGCTGATACCCACAAGTCTATCACCTTCAGTCATACATCAAATCAGCCTCGCAGCATCTATTTAGTCAAATCAATCAGGATTTTGATTCAATAATATTACCTCTCATTCTTCCATCCCTCGTGATTAGTATTATCCTATATTCAATCTCTCCTCCTTTTCAATTCGGGAATGAATCTCATCTAACAAAAAAAACTTTGTTGCAACCCTTGGAGGCAAGTAATTCTTCTTTGGGTGAGGAAACAAAACTTACACAGTTCCCCCAGAAGTGGTCGCACCAAAGCCCTGTATAGTTACAGTTTGACTTATCCTTTAAAACTCATGCTGAAATCCCTTTCTAATAAAGGCTAATGTGCCATTTATCTTCTTAATTGCTTGTTTGCACTTCCAGTTTTTCTAGATGTGTACACAAACCCATCACTTTATTATTTGAAGTACCTCAATATAATCACCACAACTTTCTGAATTCAAGGAAATACAAAGCCAGTGTATGAAAGCTGCCTTTTCATTTAACTTCAAGTCAAGACCAGAGGTTATTCTGACAAATCCGTACTATATCCCCACCAAGTTAAAGGTATCATAATGGTGCAGTTTCCATTTAGATGTTCTATCACTACTGTCAGATGGAATACTTGCATACAATTTTATGTAATAGAATTAATTAATGGAATTTAAATATTTGATTAACCTTTCAGGCTATTTAAGAAGTTACCATTAGAGGGCTATCCATCAATAAGATGGCTAAAGATAAATTTGTATTTCAAAATTTAATTTAGGTGCATTACTTGTTGACTTATTTTTAAAAAAAAATGTTTTGTCAAGTTACTAACACCACCGCTCAATAAGCAAGGAACACTTACCCTTAGTATTTCATTGTAGACTGGATTCAAATTTTTCTTTTTCACTGATGTTTTCCTTTTACCAGTTTTAATTTTATCTGGAAGTAGGTAACTTTTCACATATCTAAAAACAAGAGACTTATAACTAGATAAAATTGAGCTGATTTTGTGATCATTTCACTGCTGGAGGCTACAGTTTAATCTGGCCATTTTACTCACAATTATGATGATGAGAAACCATTCAGACAATCATAATTATAATTGACACATCCAAACATATCCCAAAGATCCCTCCATTTCATTATTTAATTATTTAAAAATTTCAGAATTTGGGTCTCTGGTTCTTGAATCTTTAATGTATATATTACAATATAGTCTGAAAAGTATGTTTAAATCTATTAAATGTATATTCCCTTCCCATTCAACATTTCTATCACATAGTCAATAAATTTAAATGTACGTCTGTCTCCAGTCAAATACTGAGGATCCAATGCCTCAGAGGGGAATCTTGTGATGCAGTGGTTGTGTTCCTGCCTCAGAGTCAGGAAGCCCAAGTTCAATTCCTATCTCCTCTACACAAGTATAATAACAGTGAAGAAGGGGAGGTCATGACCTGATGGAATTACCACTAGATTATTAATCCAGAGACCCAGGTAATATTTGGAACCCAGATTTGAATCCCATTGTGGTAAATAATGCAATCAAATTCAACAAGAATATCAATAAGGAAATTAAGAGTCCAAAACGGAAATTAATGTCAATTTTTCGGGAAAACCCAAAACATTTACTAACATGTCACTAATTTTCAATGCCACAGGAGGGGTTCTTACAGTGCAGTGGTAGCCTGGATTCAAGTCCCACCTGCTCCAAAAGGTTGGTCACGCAATGTCTGAAAACGTTGATTAAAATATCTTCAATGTTCGAGGATACCTGGCCTTGGTCAGTACAGCATCAGACTTTTTCATAGAAGTGGGTCTGAGACCCACCAAGTGTCTTCTAAGGCTAGTTAATCTTTACATTTAAGCTTAATATTTTAAGGCTTGTATTATATCCTGGTTATGAATTGAAACCAACTTCTATGACTACAGCATTTTTAGCTAGAAACTATTTAATATTGCTGGTAGCTTCAAAGAGGCAACTATTTACTACAAAATAACTTTAGCTGTTATCCTTGTAGCTGCTTGAGGACCTAATCTGGCACCTGGCATTATTCATTTACTGAGAAAATAACCCTTTCATTGATAAAGCTGAAATTGGTCATTTATCTGTCCTCAGGAATCCTTTTATCAGAATGGGAACATAGTGTTCCTTTACAGACCTTCTAGCAGTTCTGTTCAAAGGCAGCATTGTATTTCACTGTGCGAGCAGTCTGCTTAGTTTTACTTAGCTTCTATATGTCAGCTTGCATGCAGGCACGGGCAGCTTAGTGTGTTCAGGTACAAGTCACCTTACATAGCCAGGTACAGGTCACCCCTACAGGATGCAATTGCTGTTTGAACCTCACTTTTTGAGAGGCTTCATAGAATGGTAGTCAGAAGGCCTGGATTCAAGTCCCACCTCCTTTAAAGGCATGTCATAACATTTCTGATCAAGTGGATTAGAAATTCCACAGGGCAAATCACATTCATTCTGGAATAATACATTAGTCTAATCAAAAAAAGCATGCATACATAACTTGGGGGAAAATTTACCACTGCTACTGAGGGAAATGTTCTAACCTACACCGGACAGCCAAGATTACAAGCAAACTAGTGGGCACCAGATTGTCACGCTCCCTGGTCGTCAGTTATGTTGCTGGACTGGGAATAGTGCACTAAAAGGATCATCTCCAGTGATCCTTCGCAACCTGATTTCATGTAATTCTAGAGAAATTTTCCTCCCTGAATGAGGGCATTCAAAAGTCAGTTAAACACAGTACAGATCTTGGGTCAAACTCAAGTTTTGTGTCTGTATGGATGTAAATTGAGCATTAAATATGAAACAGTACTTATTTTTGTGGTTACATGAGGATTCTACATAGAATGAATAATAAATAAAAGAAAGCTTTACTAACGGATCTGATCGATTTTTCTTCTTTTCAGCAGCAGCTAAACCTGAGCAGCGTACCACAAAAATATGGAATTCTTTCAACTTGTCTACGTAATCCAATGAAAACTGCATCTTCCCTTGGACGTCAACATTTCCAAAATCACTGCTGTAGATGCTCATTGTACTTCCACTAACCTGTTAGCATTCAAATAGTTTAAAAATTAAATAAACAATATTTAAAGAAAATTAGTTTTTTAGTTTGTACAAATAGAGTGAACATTTTCTCAGATCATTCATACATTATTCTTGTATAAGTGCCAAGGCAATTTTGCATATGTTACTAAAAGTTCTCTCTCATTTTTCAAATTCTGCCACTTTTAGAGCTACTTAAAAACATTGAATGATGGTCTTCGAATCTGATTTATGTTATTGGGTTCTTGAAAATAAATAAGGGGTAAAATAATTATGAAGAAATGAGAAAAGAAAACTGCAATGCAAGGCTTCAGAATCATTCCTACCATCACTGCCAGGGAAAATGTAACAGATCGGCAAACTACAAAATACATGTAAAAAATCTTGAGTACAAACTGATAATCTTGAACAAAACTGTAAAAAGAAATCGACATAAGTATTAGCTTTTCATGTTCAAGGGAAGAAAATTGCACTCTGACACACAACAAATGATTGTAGAGAACTGTAGGAATTCAAACACAAATTCATTCTTCCACATTTTTGTTAGTTGGTCCCTTTATCCAACGACAAACACCTTATTGATCCTCCAATCTAGTGACTCAATTTGACTGCTCTAACTCAATTTAGGATAGAAGGAGTGTCACCATTTATAATATGTATAAAATTTTAAGGGGCATAGATAGGGTAGAGTTTTTGCTTTGATGGAAGGATAAATGCCAGGGAGCATATATTTAAGGTAGGGGGTAGAAGGTTGAGGATATGAGAGAAAAAACTTTTTCACCCAGAGGGTGGCTGAAATTTGGAACTCACTGCCTGCAAGGGTGGTAGAACCAGAAACCCTCATTACATTTAAAGAGTATTTAGATGCACGCTTGCAATGCTAAGGCACACAAAGATACGGGCTAAATGCTGGGAAATGGGATTACAATATTGAGATGTGATAATGGGAACTGCAGATGCTGGAGAATCCAAGATAATAAAATGTGAGGCTGGATGAACACAGCAGGCCCAGCAGCATCTCAGGAGCAATATTGAGATGGTTGCTTTTGGCTGACATGGAAACAGTAGGGCAAAGTTCCTTTCTTCCTATGCAGTAGATCTTTATGACTCCATGACATCAATAAAACAATCTGACTTTCTAAGGAGGAAACAGAATTACTTTCCTGTTATGTCAAGAGTTAAACTTAAAACTGACACCTAAGGAGACTGCAAAATTTCTCCCTTTCCTTCCTATAGTCAGACTTCATCTTCCAAACAGCACGTTATGCAGGTCCAACAAAGAATGACATGGAACGGGCTTTCAGCAATGCATTCGATTGGTTTTATTATTTAAATATATTAACAAGTGAACACAATGTCCTCAAATGTTCCTCGTTGAAAAAAAGAACTTGAAGAAATATGTTTAGATTATGTTTTATTATTGCCATTCATTGGATGCTTAAATTTTGACTCATAAGTCTGAATTTCACTTTAATGCACTTGGTTCCTTTTTCATCCTTCTCTGCAATTATTTTGTGAAAGGGTTGCCAGCAGTCATCCTGCATGGTTAGTAGAAACAACAATAGCAAATGCACTACTATATGTAATACAGTGAATTCATGCAATGGTTGAAACATTTACAGAAAAACCTCGGTTTGTGCAAGAAGAACAGCATAAAAATACAGATTTAATCTTCACGTGGTTGGTGGAAATTAATATTGCTGGTAAATGCTAAGGGTAAGACAAAAGAGAAACAGAACTAGCTGTGCGTGATCCAATGACCAGCTGAAAAATGCCTTGATATACAAGGTCATTTGCTTATCCTCATCATTTCTGAAACATGAAGAGTGGAGGGTGGGGAATCCATAGAAAAAAAAGTTATCATTTAACTTCAGACACAAACAACTGCTGGTATGAAAGAATTAAAAGTTACAAGTTTGATGTACTAAACATACTTTTAGCCTGGCAACCAGATCTCTTGTTCCATATGGCACTCTTCACAAACTTGGTGGCAAATTCCAACAAGAAAGCAGCAGGTATCTTCCAAAGCCCTTCTGCAAAAATTGTGCCAACATAAAGTGTCTTGAGGAAAACTGGAGAAGTAGTTGAAAAGGTGGAGGAGATCATGTTGTCATGTTCCCTATAGCGGCTAATGGCATGGAAGAAAAGGAAGGCATTCTTGCTTAGGAATCAAGTTTTAAAAATAAATAAAGCCCATGTGGGTTGTAATCTCAGAGTTAAGAACTTGAATCACACGACAATTGACATAATAGGACAGACAGTCCAAAGTTGAGTACACAGCTGAAAGATTGAAGTGGGAAGCAGGGATTTCATTTGGGAACAGGAAGCTAATACTGGAAAGGGAAATGCTATAATTTTGTTTTAAAGAGTGGACAAATAGAAAATAAAATAAACCCAAACAGAAGTAATTACAGGAAGCAAAACAGAAACCGCTGGACAAATACAGCAGTCAGGCAGAAATTATGAAGAAAAAGCAGGGTTAATGTTTCAAAGGATTGCTAGACCCAAAACATTAGTTGCTTTCTTTCTACAAATGCTGCCAGACCTGCTGACTTTCTCCAGAAATTTCTGGTTTTGTTTCAGACTTTCAACATTCGCAGTTGTGTAGGGAACAGCTGGAGAATAATGATTATACCATAATGAACTTGACTGTCTCTCTGCCATTTTAAAACAAAATGGCAGACTGGCACAAAACTGATCTGGAGTGATGGGAATGGAACTAGGGAATGTCTTTTCACTGAAAAAGCACCCCTAACAAGCCAAAAGATAAAATATCAATGAGAAAAATTAAAAATAGGATCAAGAATTATATTCTGTTTAAAAATAAGAACGTTAGCCAATGATGAAACAAAGAAGGCCAACAAGTTAGCTTAAAGCTAAAAAGAAAAAGCCATACACCATGCAAAAACAAAGAAAGGGTGAGTCACATTTATTGCAGCAAAGAAAGAAACCATTTGACCCATCAAGTCTTTATCAGCTCTTTTCAGAGCAATCCAGTCAGTCCCATTCACCTAGTCTAACCCTGTAGCAAGTTTATTTTGCTCAAATACCACCCGATATCCTTTTTAAATCATTAAATGTCTCAGTTTCCATCACTCTGCCAGGGAGAGGGGTCCAGGTCATTACCACACACTGTGCAAAAAGTTATTTCACAACCACACTGTATCACTTAATCAAAACTTAAATTTCTCATCCCTCATCACTGTAATATCAGCTAATTTGACTTATTTTTAAAATGCAAGTCTGCCATAATCTTTTGTGCCTCCATCAGATCTCCTTTACTCCAAGGGTTAGAGTTGGGGATGCTGTTGATGGTGAGGATGAGTGTCAGGCTATAATCTGATAATAGATTAGTTGCTAAATTGGGCAGAGCTATGGCAGAAGGAATTTAATTCCAATAAGTGCAAGGTTATGCATTTTGGAAGGTCTAATAATGGAAGGATATGCACAATGTACAGTAGGTCCTTAGGGAATACTAAGGCAAAAAATGGATGTTGGCATACAAGTCCACTGATTCCAGAAGGTATTTGCACAGGTAGACAGGGTGGTTAAGATGACACGCAGAGTGTGGTGGCCGTCAATAGCTGGGGAACAGAATAGCAGAGCAAGGAAGTCTTATTCCAACTTTATAAAACATTGGATGGAATTTAGGTTGCCACAATATCAAAAGGACTTCATACCACTGGAGACATTGCAGAAGAGATTCACCTAGATGTTGCCCGAGATGAAAACTCTCAGTTGAGGAAAGACTGGATAGGTTGGGTTTATTTCCCTTGGAGCAAAGAAGGCTGAGGCAGGAGGGGTGGTGGATCTAATTTAGGTATACAAAATTATGACAGCAATAGAGTGCATCAGGAGAATCTCTTCCTTATGGCAGACATGTCTAAGACCAGGGGACATAGATTTAAGGCAAGTAGTAAGTAGTTCAGATGAAATCAAAGGAATTTTTAATTTTAATAAAGAAATCGCCCAGAAGGTGTAAACGCACAGAACCTGCAGCCGAAAGGGGTGGCGGAGGTGAATACTCACGCAACATTTAAGGAGCCTCTAGATGAGTATTTAAAATGCTAGGGCATGACAGGCTATGGACCACGAGCAGGTAAATGGGAATAGTGTACTTTGGGGTTTGTTAGTCAGCAGTGGCATGGTGGACCAAAGCGTTTGGTTTATATGGTATGACTCTCAGAACAACTAAAGCTTTTTCAAGTCAACCTGGTAGCTAAAACTCCTGACCTGAAACTTTTCTGGCAAGTCTCATACGTAGTCACTCAAGGACTCTCACTTTCCTCCGAATAGATGGTGACCTGAACTGAGCATAATCATCTATGGGTGGCCCAACTCATTCTTCATGAGGATTTAGCAAAACTTCTGCTTCAGTCCTCAATACCATTCCTTTGAGGTCCGCAACCCCATATGTTTTGCTAATTACTTTCTCAAAAAGCCAAAAAAGGCCCCTTTCTTTGTCCTGATTATTCTTTAAAATCTCTTGTCCATCACTAATGTTAAATTAATCAACTTCTCATTACTAGGAATATCCTCATACCCCTTTTAAAAAAAGGGTGCCACATTTGCCAGTTTCCATTCCTCTGGCACTTCTGCAGTATCCACGAAAGATTGAAATATTATGGTTGGCCTTTCTCCAACTCCAACCCAAGTCCTGCCATCTTCCAACGTTCAAGCACGCACACCTCCATGACCCACTGACTCTGCATATTCTACAGAAATGTGAGGGGATCAATACTGCCTCCCACTATCCCTCTGCAAAACATATCACCTGAATTTTCAACATTAAATTCTGTCTAGCATCTGCCTGTCAATTCTACTGGCTTGTGTCATGTTGCAGCTGATTGACATCCTCCTCAATGTTTGTCACACCGTTTAAGATTGGTATTGATAGTAAATCAGTTCTAATATTCAGCTCATTTTATATGTTAAAAATATCAGTGGCCTTAGCACTGGCCCTTTCAGAAGGCCAATGTCTACCCTCCTCCAGTCTGAGAAACAGCAGCAGTGATAATGTCACTAGATTAGTAGTTCCAATTGACAGACATAATGCCCTGAGGACATTGCTCCAAATTCTTCCGTGGCAGCTAATGGAATGTAAATTCAATAAATAAATCTGGAATCCTAGTGTACACTGACAATGACCATGAAACAAATTTTTGATTGTCATTAGAGTAGTATATCTAACCCCTACATCTTTTAGAAGAAAATTTCCCATTCATGACAGCGGTGGCCTACATGCAACTCTAGACCCAAAGCAATGTGATTGAATCTTCATTGCTGTCTGAAAAGGCCTGGAAAGCCATTCATTTCAAGTGAAATTAGGGACGTGCATCACAAATGAACATAAATTATTAACAGAAGCAGGCCATTCAGCCCTTCAGGCCTGCTCCACCATTCAACAGAATCATGGCAGATTTTTGATTATGTTCTGAATTACACATTTCCATTTACTCCCAATAATTAACTTCTATGCCTAATAAAAATGTTCCGCCTTGCAATACTTGTAACAAGATCAGCCAGGAGGACCTCAGAATACGAGTTCTCTGAGTTGGGCTGTTATTCTGGTCGAAACAGGGAGTCCTAGCTGACAGTTAAGAACAGGGGTGTCAGACATCCAGTTCTCTCAGAGCTGGCTCTGGACGAGCTGGATCAGTGTCAAAGACTCTCCACATGGAAATAATGGGTGACATGGTGAGGGAATATCGACCTCTTGGAGTTATTTCACACCTCTGCTTTGAAATAATCCAAATGACGCAACTTCCACTAACTTCTGAGGCAGAGCCCAAAAAGATACACAAGACACAGAAAGAAACAATTTCCACTCAACCTTATTATAAAAGGTTGACCCCTAATTTTACAACAGTGTCTCCCAGTTCTGCACTCACCTCCAAGAGACAAAGTTATTTCCATGTCCATTCAAGATCGTAAAAAATTCAAGTAAATTACTCCTTGCTCTTTCAAATTCCAGTGAAAATTATTCCAATGTGTCCAATCTTTCCTCACAATAACTGCATATTCCAGGTATCAAACAAATATCCCCTGAACCGTCTGCAACATATTTATATCCTTCCTTAAGTAAGGAGGCTAAAACTGTGGCAGATCTGGTCTCACCAATGCCATGCATAAATGACACATAGCATCTTTATCTATATGTTCAATTTCTCTCATAATAACGGATAGCATCATGTTCGCTTTTTTTTTTATTAACTTACTGAGCTTGCATTCTAACTTTTTGTTATGCACCCATGAGAACACCTAGATCCCTCGGCACCATAGAATTCTGCAATTATCTATTTCAATAATACTTTTTGTTTTAAATTCTTCTTGCCAAAGCGAATAACCTCATTTTCCCACAATTTACACCATCTGCCAGATTTCCATTTACTCACTCAACTTTTATATATTGATCCACGTCCTTGTTATGTTATCTTCACAACTTACTTTCCTGCCTAGCTTTGTGTCATCTGCAAATTTCATCATCAGGCCTTCAACCTCCTTCAATTAAAACACTCCTTGCTCTTCTAAATGCAGACCATGCCAGGAATGCCCACATTGCAAACGCGAATAAAGAACATTTGCCACAACTCACTGTTTTCTGTCCTCAAATCAACATTTTATCAAAACTGACATTAACTCTCCATGACTTATTTTAGTAGCCAGCCTTTGATGTGATACTTTGCGTGACATCCATTCATTGCTATCAACTTTCTCCATTGCACAAAAGATATCAAATTCATTCAGCATAATCTATTTTTTAAAAATTCACATCAGTTCTCCTTTTAAACTGAAACATCTCCAAGTGCCTGTTAAGTTTTACCATAATTAATATTTCTCAAGGCTTGTCCACTGATGGTATTAAACTGATTAGCTACAGTTATGAGGAGTGAATGTCAGATTTGCCACTTTCCATTCCTCTGGTACCTCTCTAATATCTAGGAAAATTTAAAATATCATGATTAGGTTTTCTCCTATCTCCACTCTCAAGTTCTCCGAGCAATTTGGGTTGCAAGCCATTTGGACTAGTAGCACGTCATTAGGCATTATAGCTGTTCCAGTACATCCCGTTGTGTCGTCACCCAGTATATGTGCAATACACTGTTAAGGTACATGTTCATGCTGTCATTACCATGCCATGGTATGGTATGAGAGTTAATGGTACAAAAATGTTTCACTCTGCATCTTACTGAGTCTTCTTGCAGCATGACAAATTGACAAAACCATGCTACAGTACATCCAAATTGCTTAGCTTGAGCCCAGACGGCAAGAGCTTGTGATTGTAGTGTACAAACAAAAGGTCATTTAATTCTTCAGTACTTCATGACTCACGCCATGTTCATGTGTTACAGGAGGCAGCAGCAGTATCACATCACGATAGGTGACAATCAACTTTCACGTGTCAAATTTACATCGCCTCCATTTCCTCTGCCACTTCAGCTGATTCTTTGTCAGCATCCTCTTACTTCATAAACACTGATTTAAAATAAAACTAACTTTGCCCTACAGCTATAAGAATATCATCCTTTGGTCCTTAATAATCCCCAGATCCACATATGCCCTGCTCACTATTTACATAAACAGAAGAGTTTTTTGTCAACTGCCATTCTATTTTCATATTCTATCTTTGCCAATTTTATTTTCCTCTTCACTTCCCCTCTTAACCAGAATGGAGAAGATCAGGGTCTCTGGGTGTGACTGAATGCACTGAAGCTCTTTCCTCTAGGAAAGAGAAAGTAAAGCAAAAAAAGTTGAAAGGTTTAAATAGACGCAATAATAATGTTTCTACTTGGGAGACCAAAACTAGGATCCTTAAGTATAAGACAGTCACCAATAAACCCAGTAAGGAATTCAGGAGAAACTTCTATTTCAACATACAGTGTGGCAAAAATGTAGAATCTCTTCCAAAAAAAAACGCTGAGGCAAAGAATAAAGCTGCATTTGAGAGAAGATGAGATAACAAGATGTAGAGCTGGACGAACACAGCAGGCCTAGCAGCATCAGAGGAGCAGGAAGGCTGACATTTCCAGCCTAGATCCTTCTTCAGGTCTAGGCCCAAAACGTTGGCCTTCCTGCTCCTCTGATGCTGCTTGGCCTGCTGTGTTCGCCGAGCTCTACACCTTGTTATCTCAGATTCTCCAGCATCTGCAGATCCTACGATCTGAGAGAAGTTGGATGGCAAAAAATAGATATTGATTGGATAAAACATAGGAGAAGGTTCATGGGGAAGAAAAGTACCAAAGACCATCTGAAGCAAACGGGCTATTTCTGTGCTGTAGATGGTAATTATTGAGGAACTATCACACAGAGTGCCCCTACCAGTGAGGAGTCATAGGTCTTCTGCTCAATGGCTCCATCAGAATTTTTAATCAAGTGCCAAGATTTAGTGTTGCAGAACTAGTGAAGCCCATGTCACTTCTGTTGAGTGTGTGGGTGGGAATGGATTCCCATTATCAGCCCCTTGCTGCCCATATCTTTTTAACAGAAAGTTATCCCCAATGCCAGGAATCAGATGCATATCTTGTCACCTATTTCTCCCACTTCCCCCCCCCTCCCACTACCTACCCACACAAGTGGATGTCATTAAATTTCATCCAGGGTTTCATTTGAAATAGTTAGTGCACATAACATGGCAGAGCTATTAATCTCATCAGGATGGCAGGACTAGTGGGGGTGTTTGATATAATATATAAAGACCAGGTTGCTGACACAAGTTAGTAAAAGCATTATATGGAGTAACAGAAAACTTTTACATACAGAGGATCTTGATGCCATGCCAGAAGAGCCACTAATGTTTGTTAGAGAGCTTGCGATTGTCCCATGTTTGTCCATCTGGAAGCTGTTCTCCAACATGGAGTCTGCATCATCATTCTATAGAATTCCATAATAAATCACGTGTTGTCAATATCAACAATACTTAAGCTGTAAGTAAGAGCATGTAAACTCAAGGGCTCTGAATTACTGAAAATTGAAGTTCAAGTTCTATGTATCTTTTTGCTTATTTTGAATTTGGAAAAGTAAAGTACAAATTACAAATAATACATCAAAATAAATAATTTAGTACAACTCAGTCTAATTGGGATGGTTTCTTTTTTAAGAAAAGGCCATATCCTTTACATTTTTAAAACCATTCCTACAACCTGCACTTCCTTCTAAATAGGAGACTGTTTAACATTAGATCATCCAGAACTCCAATTTCATTCCACCAATTTTTATTTAAACATTGATTAAATAAAACACCACTGAATCCCTGTCCACAAAAACACATTATTTTCATTAATGAGAGTTCAATAATTTATGACAACAGCTCTCATGTCAATTACACTACTCTAGCATTATTTTGTTTCTAAACATTACAAGATAGAGTTTACCAGCTGTCTGGAAATTGGTTAGAAGGCAGAAGTGCTCAGAAAGCAAGTCGGGCATCTTCACAACACCAGGAAATATTCTCAGGTAGCCAGTTTAACCAAGTGAGCTCTTAACAAAGAGTCACTTCCTGTTCTTAATACTTTACCAGCTTCATGTGTGGATTTCACCATGTAAGGTAACCATAAGCTGATGCAAGGCAGCTCCTGTGAGATTCTTGGGGTGAAGTCTCCTTCGTGAGTGCATAATGGCCTACAAAGGAATCACTGGCAGCAATTGCTACTTCTGTGACATTGGCAACATTGCTACAGGATACAACTCCTCAGTCACCAGTCCTTGCCTACTTGGCATAGACGCAACCTCCTCTTCTTCCTGTTGCCCCTTAGCAGCGGTCACATCAATTAGCAGATCAGCAGATCCTGTTGCGTATATGTTGCCTGTTAAAGACTGCCCAATTTTTGCCATGGAACTACACAGGATCAAGTTCCACTTCTAGTCTTTTCCAAAAATTCCAGCCTGCTTATTTCAGTAGTTTATAACTAAAATCTACACAGTTAATATTTATTTTAAGGATTTCTGAAATAAAAAATGAAAAGGTAATATTTATTAATTCTGTGGAATGGACACAATTTTAGGAGGCCACAGCCCATTTTTGCTTTGTGACCTCACCCAATTCAAATAATTTAAATCTCATGTTCTACAAGGAATTATTAAAACCACTTAGCATATGATTGTGCATCAGCTAAAGATTAAAGCTAGTTTACACGTAGCAGTGAAAGCACTCAAATGTCTTCAAGTCATGTTCTCAATGTTTGATATTGAAATTAACAGCGATGTAGCACCTTCGGCTGGGTACCCATTTTGGGTTACTTTTGCTAGAGATTAGTTATAAACTCACCAACTATTCACAAACTTCAAACTGCGGCTTCTAAAATATGAGAGAATATATTAAGCAAAAACAAATTGGACAGATGTGATGAAACTTAACTGTGTTGAGAAGTTATTTGTTACCAAGCATTAAATGACGCAGACAAGGACAACAAATAGCAACCCAGTTCATCTTTCATATCTAAGTGGAAGATTTGATATAACATTAAATCTAAAAACATGTGATCTGTGATTATGAAGTGCACAAGTGCTTGGGGGTAGGTATGAGGGGAACACAAATAGATGGGATAGCAGGTTGGAGGCCAAAGGCATCTTCTTAGTATATAAAAGTGGCCAAAGGGAGAGACCATTAGCAGCACTCAACTCTTGAACCGTTGGATATCCCAACCTGAAAGCACCTTCCAAGCCTGTGACTTTTACCATCTAAATATCAGTTGTAGCAGACACGAGAACACAACCACCTGTAAGTTCTCGTCCAAGGCACACACCAACATGGCATGAACTATATTACTTTTAACATTGTCAAAAAGTACTGTGGGTGTAATTACAACACATGGTCTGTTGTGGTTCAAGAAGGTAGCACACTGCCACCACTTTCCAAGGGTAACTAAGAATGGGTAATAAATTATACAGGCAATAATGACCTTAAAATAATAGGAGGAAAAGTATGCCATTCAGCCCATCAAATATGCTCTTCCATTCAATGAGATCATCAGATAATTCTCAACTGCACTTTTCTGCCTTCTTCCCTTATCACAGTCCTTGATTCCCTTACAGATTTTTAATCTGTCTTACAATGATGCCCATATTCCTGAGAAATAATTTAAAAGTGATAGCGGTGAATTTTAAAAATCAGACTCCAACCTGAACAGAGAATTCAATTTAAAAATATTAACCAAGTCTCTTAGCTCCTTGGTGTGATGCTCAAAGTCCCCAGTAATCACTGCTGCAATAGTACCATCTTCAAGACACACATTGAAAACTAACTACTCCCATCTGTCACAAGGATGTTTAACCTTTAGGTACTGTTCTGTCTACAAGTCACTGTTAACCTACATAACTACAGAATGTGAGACAAAGGTCACCTAATTCAGATTAATGAAAGCCAAATTACTGAATTTATCCAAGAGCAAAGTAACCAACTATACCTTCCTTACCTCTGGAAATGCAGGTACTGACTTACTCAACCGTTTCATTCTTTTTGACTGTAAGGACGTGTTTTCTGGGGTTGTTGGAATATTGGAAACTAAACAAGTATAAACATATATTAATCCAAATATATTCAAGAAAATCATTTGAATGAAGCAGCAAATGAAATACTATTACAAACAAAAAGTTCTGCAACCTACAACATTAAAGTTAAAGTACAGTCCCAAAATCCAGCCAAAATAAGAATCAGCAATCATGCAGAGGCAGCCTTCTTGTTACCCCTGTAAACTACTTCAAACCCTGCATATCACCACACCGCCTCCATTTCTCCAGCTGACTTTGCCAATACATGTTGCATTTAAGAAATAAATTCAAACAAAATATTTAAGTATTAAAGACGGCTCTTAGATAAGCATATGAATGATAGCATAACGTAGCAGTGGAGGTTAGATAGACCTTAGGTTTCAGGTAAAAGTTCGGCACAACATCGTGGGCCGAAGGGCCTGTACTTTTCTATGTTCTAAAGACAGAAAGAGACAGCGAGAGATCAAAAGGGGGAGCATGACAATGCATGGATAACTTATTAACACTGTAGTTTCATACTATGTCAACATGTTATTACAAAAACATACAACAAAAAAAATGTAGTTACCATTATCAGCACTGAGGACCATTTCTTTGCTTGTAGTATCTAAGGTATTTGGCACTGTTTGACAAACAGAAGAATACCACATTTCAGTAAGACAACCAAACTGACATGTGAAAATGTAACATTAAAATTTAAATCAACTGGATTAACAATGTTGTTTTGAGGCACAAAATAAAACAAACGTGTCTGATCCAACTGTCACTCATTTCACCAAGGATCCCACAAGAGGAACAGTATGATATTGCGGCTTTTGGCTTTTGTAAAAATAATCATCTCATCAGTTATTGCACAAGATATTTACTTATGCAGAATACTAGTTTACGATTCTTCAGCTTCACGTGTGCGGGTCACTATCCCCAACATGAATTTTATTAAAATAAAATTTGTAAGGCAATTTCAATAATGATCGAGTTCAGAGATGCAAATTAAGTTAAATGTGCATAACTTAGAGATAAAATTGCTCCCAACATTTGCTCCCAATTTCCAACTGAGGCATTATTAAAACTAACGGTTTAAAAATGGAAAACAGAAATGGGAAGTCAGCAGTCTAAAAACAGAAATATACAAATTTGATAATCTAGATACCGAGTAAGATTTTATTGATTGTATAAATTTTTCAGCTTTAAGACAAACCAAATTACTGTAATGAATAATGGATACTGTTTACACTTCTAACATGGTCAAAGACACAGATTAATGGAATTAAGGTTTTAAGGAGGAGGGCAGAACAGTCGATCAATTAATGCACTCACTGCTTGAGGAGATGACGTTAATATCTTGCAGACTCTTGTAAGTTTCATTTGTGTGCGAGTTTCTTTTCAAAGCTAAAGTTGACCCTTCTTCTTCCTCACCTGTTAGAAAAGGAAACACAATGGCTATTTAAAATGCTACATTTAAATAATCACTTCACCACATATTGGTCGAGAGTGATCAGGATCTTATTTTATCTCCATGTAGGATTTTCTGTACTCAAGTGGTTAAAAAGCATTTTCCCCACTATAAATCACATTACGTTGATAGCTTAGATATACCACTAGTCAGTTTCAGCAATACAACCAGTGCTCTTAAATCTCCAACAATTACTATCTACAGTAGAGTGAAGTCTAAGAATTTCGATCACAGTTGCAGGATGGTGGTCCAACAATTACTCTGCTCCCAGATGCATAGCTGCTTGTCAGCATTATACCATAACAGAACAACCAAGATGGAAAATTCCAAGAGAATAGCAAATTCAAACAGCATCCCTCATTTTGATATTCCAAAATACCATCATAATCTAGTTTCACCTTATTTAGTTGACTTTAGAGCTGATGCAGAATGGATGAACTGAAATGTTATTATCTCTACTTTACAAAAGCACTAGCTTACTCAGTTAGCAAAGTTTCAGGACACAGAATTTTCCAAAGTTTACACGTAATGTAATTAGCATATATGCTTGTGCCATACATTATATAGTTATGCTTATATACTAACACTTGGAGTTAGAGAAAAGTGCAATGCTTCATTTCAGTATTATTTATCAACTGACTTCTCCTTTTTTAGATGTATGTAATGGAGGAGATCTTTCTGGAACATTGGACAAAGATTCTTAGAAGCGGGTGAATGCAAGACAATTTCAATAAATACCATTGTTTTAGGATTCATCAGTCCAGGTACTAAACTAGAAAGACACAATGGCCCAAATTTGCACACAAACAGAACAGCTCAATGAATATGGTGCCTGTGCTGCATATCCAGTAGTAATAGCCTAAATTTCCACACTCACCAATTTGAGGGATTTTACGGGTCGACTTAAACATATGCAAAAAGCAGATAGGGACTGTACAGGGTTAGCAGAGACAAGGGATCGCTTGATGCTGTGGGCCCAGCTTGGAAGAGAAAATTCTTCACCTTATGAGATAAGATCTCAAATGTACCTATTTCGGTTTGTGCTTTAAAAATAATTATTGGAATTTCGGTCACAATGTGGTTTACTGTGTGGAAGATAGAAGGTTCATAAGTCAACAGATGCTGAAACCAGGTATTTTATCAAATGGAGGGAAAAGGACAGTGAGACAAAGAAGGAAATATTTTAAACATTTGGAAGGCAAGTTGCCATGCTGTCTTCTCAACAAACCTATTAGCAATTTACTGTTCACAAGCAAAGAAATGGTCCATGACCCAAATTTGTACAGTGGGAGTAACGCACTGCTCCTTTTTCAATGTAGCATTAAGTTTACTAGAATACAATGTAGTCAATTTGGTTGGCTGTGGAGCAAAAAATGTGTTGAAAAATAACTAAAATATATCCTGGATTAAAAATCTGCAGAACCTAACTGAAACCCTTCCTTCAACAGTACCAACCACTCACTGTGAAGAAACCCACTCTCAAAAAGATCAAATAATTTCTCATGATGTGAATTTCTCTTTTCCAAGTGTCAGCCTGAACTTAGCATCAAATCAAAGGGATCTCCAACAGCTAAGTAAGCAGCCAATTTCATTGAAGTATTCTCATTGGCAGCAAACCATGAAGTCCACAGATTTTCAGAGTGTGCCAATTATTATTTTCACCTGAATGTGAAATTCAAGTGGAAGCCAATACATCATAATCCCCCTTTTTTTTATTTTACAAGTGGCAGTCACACCATTTAGGAAAATATCTTCTGATTTGGTCAGGAACAGGAAGGTGTGATTGTGACTGAAGCAGATAATGGGACCGAGAGGATTGAAAGATCAACCTCTGCAATTGTCCAACAGATCTGAGGTTCTGCCCAAAATGTTTGGATGAGCAGGTGCTGTAGGGTAGATGTGCATCTCAGAACTTGTGTTTTATGTTCTGTCACTAAGCATTATTTTGTCTTCACATGAGGCACTTTGCAGATCTCTACACTGAATTTTATCTGTCTTCCTACTGCCAATTTCCAAGTATATGTTAATCTGCCTATAGCTTATTTGTTCATTCAAGTTTACTACCTTCATTAGCTTTATCTTATTTATAAACTTAACCACTGTTTGTGACTCTGAGTTTAAGGTCAATTTTAAAAAGATACTCAACAGCAAAAGCTGTTTTCAAAAATCTGATTCACCCTAATTATTTTGAAGGGAGTTACAAGTGTATTTGGGCATAGTTAAAGTTGCATTGCAATGTAAACACATTACAGTTTTTCATTCCTGCAACACAATTAGAAAATGAGAACGTATTGCATAGTCTGATAAAAGTACGTAAAAATTGTGTACGATTTCAGAAAAGAAAATAATGTCATAATATTCACATATATACAGAGGTAAGAATTGTTATTCCTGGCATTGGAAGTTGTGTTGCAAACGTAGCACAGCTACGAACTACTACACTAGCTAATAACACACTAAATTCCTTCTTTAGAATATTTTTCTGCAAAAGCATTTAAAGTGGTTTTACAGATTATTTTTAATCCATAGGCATTTAATAAAAAAAGACTGAGATTTGCCCACATAGCACATCTCAAATCATCCCAAATTGCTTTAAAGACAATATTTTGGAATCGTATTATTTTGCATGTGTACATTTCAAGATCCCACAAAGGTTTATAACAACAATATTTATGTGTTTCTACAAAATAAGATTGTTTGATGGAACAGTGTTAGCTATAAAACTGAGGTTAATCTAGACGACAAAGAGTGGAGCTGGAGGAGCTCAGCAGGCCAGGCAACATCAGAGGTGCAGGAAAGCTGACATTTCAGGACAGGACCCTTTTTCTGAAGGATCCTGAACTGAAATGTCAGGTTTCCTGTTCCTCTGGTGCTGCCTGGCCTGCTGTGTTCCTTCAGCTCCACACTTTGTTATCTCTGACTCCAGCATCTGCAGCTCTTGCTATCTCAGTGAGGTTAACTTGTTCTTATTGTAACAATGCAATGGGATTTGTCAAAGTCTGCTTAAAGCAGTGGAAGGTAAGACAGGGAACTCTGCAGTTTGTCTTATTTTAAGGAAGCACAGTGCAAGACTGTGTAGTAACATCTAAGTTTTACACTGAACTATCATCCTAGTCAAGCCCTAGAGTATTCTTGACCCTATAACCTTCTTACCCAGAAGCAATTGAAGTACTATGCGAGTCCCATATACTAATACCTGGCCAGAGCAAATTTTATAAAAATGATGTTTAGTTTCAAAGTCACCATCACCAATTCACTCATGATTTGTATTATAAGCAATCATTTCACACTCACTTAACAGGAGGAAACAGGTGAACCTCTGTAACACCATGTCAAATTAAAAGGAAAGCATGATTATTCCTTATTTGAAACCAGGCACTGATTTGTCTGGAAATTTAATACTACCACAGAGTAACCATAGTTAAACCCAATTTCTATAGTAATCTAGAGATGATTGGTGGAAATACATAATCAGATAATAAAGATCAAAAAAGTGGATAGAAAACTTAAAATCGACCAAAACAAAAAAGGGGGGGGGGGCGGAAATCGAATAGAATAACCCACAATGCCAAGAGAAACAAACGAATGCAGATGCTCACTGAGTGAACTTCTCCAGGTTTCAGCATGCAAGTGGTTATTTCCTCTTGAATAGTTTTTCGGTGAATCGTCTTGATCAGAGTTGTCTAGTGCACCTGCCTTGAAACCTTCCATGGATTTTTTGGTAGGACTATCACCATTTTCCTTGAAGGTGTTTGTCTTTGTAATTCCAGATAGAAGATTTAAGTCAGTTTGAAATTGGTCTTGCAAGTCAAAACCTCTCTCATCCTTATTTAAATCTAATCCTAGGTCTTCATTATATTTAGAACCTTTGTAAGTTGTAATAGATGATAAATTATCTTCTTGAAAAGACACATCAACTGTCTTCGGACTACTATGGATCATGCTGTCCAAAGACTCAGATGTGTACATTTTCTTTTGTGGAATGTCATTTTCCTCTACAACAGGGGAACATCCTGCAAATAAAGTAAGATTTTCTTCGTTACTGTTCACTTCTTTTGACAACTTTTGTCTAACTGATGAGCTTACATTTTGAGAAAATGATTTATCAGTTGGTTTTAGAACATTTGGAATTTGGCTTTGTAATCTCTGTGAAATATTGTCATCTTTATTATTTCTAATTTTGCTAAAAGTATTTGACCCTCTTTGCAAATTTCTTTGGTTTATATCTTCCAAAGTAGATTGTGAATTAGTCATTCCATCAGCTGATTCATCATCATTTAGTTTGAAAGTCTGGTTGTCGGACTGCAAAATTCTCTCATGTTTATGCTGCTCCTCAGCAGGTGAAGTTTCATTTCCATCTTTTTCCTGATGTCTCCACTGCAATTCAATGTTCAAATTATTAGATTCCTCTGATTTTGGATCACAAATCATTCTCTCTTGAGCAGTTGCCTCTACTTCAGAGGAGGGTTTTTGGAAAGTATTTGAGGTAGGCCCAAGTTCATTTTCATTTAAGGTATTATTTGCAGTCTTCAATCTTAATTTGATCTCTTCAGGCTCTGTAGGGAGAACTTTGGGAAAATATTTGGTGTTCAATCTTTTTTTCTCAGTTTGAGTTTCTCCCTGTTGAAGTAACTGTTGCATTCTTTCTTGGACACTTGGTCCATGATACTCCTCGGTTTTCATACTTTCGTTTTTGGAAAGATCATCAGGATAATCAGTTACCAAAGGTTTTGCCTCAAATAGCACTCTTTGTTCATTATTTGTTGCCATCTTGAAAATCGAATGTTTGTCATCTAATGTTTTTCGGAGTCCTGATTCAGCATCAACACTTTTAGTTCCTTTATCCCAGAAGTTTCTTAGGTTTGTGAATTGTGAGGGATCATGACGTGGATCATTTGAGGTGCTGCATATTCTTTTCTTGATTGAAATTATAGTGAAAGGCTTTTCTTTTGCAGAAATTTCATTGGTGTCACTTTTCTCCAAGTGGAACTTCATCTTAGTTGAATTTTCATCATTATTCAATGATTGCTTCAAATCTAGGGCTTTAACATGAATTTTATCTGGTAAAGCACTGGTTTTTTCGTCATTCTGCTCAGGTGGACTCTTTGTTTTTGTTTTGCTCAGAGTTGTGTTTCCTGTTAAAGCTGACTGAACATCATATATGGATATATGTATATTTTCATTTGATCTATGCCTTGCTTTTTCCAGGAAAGGACTCTCACATGTTGTGATTATGTGCTCATTTCCATCAACAGATTGCTGATTTTTGTTTTTGGTGGAATCTAAATCTTTTTCTACTCCATTGTTGAAAAACATAAAGTTCAAACTTTCTGTAGTTGTTGCATTAGATCCTTGGTTTGCTGATTTGTAATTAGATGACTTAACATTAATGGTGTCTTTATTCTCAGTTGACTTTTTAAACACTGCATTGGCAAAACTATTTTCCTGGTATGAAGTTCTGTGGTTTGAAGGAAGTTCTTGAACAGCAGGAAGTGCATCCTCTGTTATATCATTGACACCAGTCACTTGTGCATTATTTTTATTAGTAGCAGCAAGTAAAAAATCAACATTTTCTGAAGTTGCTGGAGTGATTTCTGACTCTCCATTGGCATTTGCATTCGTTTCAACACTCCCTTTTTCAGAAAAAAATAGTCCTTGTTCTAACTCCTTATCTCGCTCCAGTCCAATGTATTGCTGTTGATTATTGGAAGGTTTAACTATATTCTCCAAAATTGCATAAGTATTCTCAGATCTATTTTTTGTTCTTATTTTACTTTTCTCTTCCAGTACTGTTGTTTCGGGAATTACGGATTCAAAAATGTTCTCTTTAATTAGAATTTGAACTTCCTTTAATTGGATTCCTTGTTCTCCTGATTTTTGGATTTCACCATTTACGTTCTGCAGCTCTTTGAGGCTTTTTGTAGATATATCAGATTCAATATGTGAGAACTCAGTATCTGTCTTTGCACTTAATGGCAGGTTGTTCTCCACTGTTGGGTCAGATGGAGTTTCCATTTCTTTCAACCTTTCATTTACAGATGGCATTTCTTCGCTTCTGGTGAACCAATCCAACACCTTTGATATGGATTCGTCAGCTGCTTTCATGTGCTCAATAGTGTGTTTGTCAGGCATTTGGGACTGTGCAGAGTGAGCGTCGTGTCTTTGTTCTGTTGATGTTGTCTTGAAGAGGGGCCCCAAAAAAATAGCATGCTTACCTTGGAATATTTTTGGACGCTGCTGATTAGAGACCTGAGGAGATTCAAAGTCAGTGTGAGGTATCCGCTTATCTGCAATGAAATACATAGAAATACATCATTTATTGTTAGATAACCAAATCAATGGATTTTAAAATGGTGGTATATTTAATTATCTAGGATGATACTAAAAATTCAAGCTGCTATTAGCAGATGAATGCTCAACATGTTCATGACATTTATCTATTTATTAAGAGTTACTGACCCATTTATTTTAATTAAGTTAATGCATTTGGTACAACAGGCAGAAGGTCGCATAAACACATTAGCAATCTTCTGCTGATATTGTCAACAATTCTAAGCTATGGTTTTCAAAAACATTTCTTCAAATAACTTTTATGGTTATATTAAATCACACGGCAACTTATAATGAAAACTGTACTTTTTAAATGTACATCTGTTTTTCCATTTTAATAGACTACAAGAAATGCATGCTAAATAATGGGATGTCAGATATGATCCAAAAGTAATTGTAATAGCAGGCTGTCAATACTGTAGATGTAGCTATGTAAAATAACTGAGGTTATTGTTGAAGAATACAACTTCATTTTACATAATTAAAATGTATTATAGCTACGTTAAACATTATGAAAAAATAAACAATTCAATTTGCTTAAATATCACCTTATGGTAACATAAAAGGTTTGCTTTCTTTGGATTCTCTTGAAAAGTTTGAGACCTTGAAACTACTGTAGAATAATCAAACGCCATAATTCTATTGTAGGTGTGAATAATCTACCTCTAGATAAGTGCATTTGTTTTGCATTGTCTAAAATAAATCAGAAGAGACTAACAACAGTTCACAAACTGCCAAGTTTAACATAAAGAAGCATATCAGCTGTAACAAATAATAGACCACATTGGAGCATCTGGGATGAGAAGATATGCATTAGCGAGGCATCATTTTAACAAAAATAACCTGTCCAGCAATCCCTTTTTTGTTGGGAGAGGAGAAAAGCCAAAGATGTAAATGCCCTTTGCATCACAATGCCATGAACAAGCTAATTGATTGAGCATTTTATAGAATTTCCAAATATACATTCTGATAAAGTCAGACAATGGCTTGGTGACAAAATTTTGTATTCATTTTTGACAAGATAGTGATAGTAATGTTGCCAAATACGACACTTTTCAAAACCATATAAAGTAGTTTGTTTTGAGCAGTTCCATCTAAATTTCAACAAATGGATGCCAAGTTTGATGAGTAAAAGCAGAAAGGAGAGAACTAATCCCATGTCAATCTGAGAGGAATTATTTGTCTCACCAAGGATCAACTCAACTCATTGCTAAAACAATGCAATTCTGCAATCTGCTTTGGAACCACATATCAAATTTCAGGCAACAAGTTTCAACAAACCAGTCTCTTTTTAAGCGTAGATAGCAGGGCAGTGCTATTGCTGAAAATTGATGCGGGAGGCACATAGGAGAATCCAAAATGGAGAAATTAAATTTTAACATTATCATGAAAGAGCAAATAAAACTCAATATGCACATCGTACATTACACAAAAGTGTGTTTGAAGCTACTCCACATGCCCACAGAACTCTAGGCTCCTATTTAAGTCAGAGAATTCAAAATTTCCCATGACAGTAATTTGCCTCATTATCCATTATACTGCTCCAGCCAATGACGAATTGAATTTCTGATTTAACTGGCTGCAAAACTTGGACAAGATGGGCTCTAACTGCAAAGTCAGGCTTTAAGTTGGACCTTAGCAAGACAAAAGGTTTCATCTCAGATTGAAGGTACATGCAGAATGTACCACAATGCTGCTCCCTCCAAAGTCAGCAATTATGCTTCAGACAAGAAATGCAAGTTTCTTGGGGAATCCAAGTCTAATGTTTTATCTTCATCTGCTCTATCATACTGTTTCCAAAACATTGATCTTCTAATTCTTAACCTACCGGTCTTTAAACATCTGTAGTTTATGTAGTTCATTAATCATTAAATGTCCTTTCAGGTCTAACTATTTTCTTCATTTTAAGTTTCAGGTTATCCAAGTTTTGAAATGTTGACAGAATAAGTGCCAATCAGCAAACAAATGTTATTGTTCTCAGTTGCAAGTGGTGAAATGATAAAAGTGTTCGTGCAAGTTATCATGACAGAAGTATTTGTTAGAAAATATTGTAGTATTCTCACCTTCTTAAAACATGTAATGTCTAATGGCTTTCTTTTTATTTTGGCTTATACTTTTCTCCCCCAAAATTAACTACAACGATTTCATAGATTAAATTATTTTGTGAAAGAAGGAAGTTTTTTTCCCGAGCAGATAAAATCACCATGTAATCATACCACCAGTAGATAAGAGAATGATTTACTCAAGGCTGATTGGGATTATTTTCTTAATAACCATCTTACCAACACTATGATACGCCAGATTTGATGCTGAATTCAATCTCCTGCCGACTTCATTTTCCGTTAGTACCCCACCTGTGTCCATTTCACGGACTTGATTATTTAGCTTACTAGAACCAGAACTTGCTAAGTGATTATTTGTATAGTTTGTTATATGTGAACTTGTTGCCGGGATAGGCTGAAAGTCTGAAGAGTTGGACATAACATTATCATCTTGATCCACGTTCAATGGGTCTTTCGATAAAGGAGAAGATAAATGATTCCAATCAGAAAATCCACTGACGTCATGTGGACTTTCTTCTTCACTTGCACTGTCCATGCCATTTGCATTTCCTTCAACTGTTTCCTCAAAATAATCAGCGTCTAGAAGACACCCTTCACCAATTTTGGAACTTCTGTTTTCATAAGACTTTGGTGTTGGCAATATTTTCTTTTCATCCGCATTTGTCGAGAATCTCACTTGCTTCAACCTTTCAAGATTACTGGGTTCAAGCAATTCTTCACTGTCCACGACTGCATTAATCTCTGCTGGTTGTTCTGGAATGGTTTGAGAACAGGCAGCGATCTTGCTTTTCGAGTCCTGAACGCTGATGAGTAAAATTTCAGAATCATTGGAACTTGAACTTGGGCTATGTTTCAAAATACTTTTCTTAGGAGTGGTAGAGTTGCCATTAAAACCATTGCGATTCAGGAGTCCTGGTGCAGCATGATGTTGACCACTGTAGGCTGTAGAGTCTTGCACTTTATAAGAAATAGTCCTTGGTTTTGGCACTGGGTGCCTTTCTGAATAAGTACCATCCTCTGTAAAAGATGGTTTCTTAGTTTCAAGAAATTCCTTTGAGGAAGTATGTAATCTGGAAATATTATCCTTTGGCTGAGATAAATTCTCTGGAAGAAAACAAGGGTATACAAGGGCAAGGATAAAGGCAATTTTAACAACTATAGCACAGAAACTAACAGCAATTTACATCCAAAAGGTTATACATTTTCGATATTAACCTTGATATACAATTATTTTAATCTTATTAAAAAGCAATTCAATCTCCAGAAGTAGTATTTTCTGAAACCTGAAATTCAGATAGAAAGAACAGATAATGCAAATAAAATTTATAATATGGACTAGTTATCACAGAATCCCTACACAGTGTGGAAACAAGTCCTTCCGCCCAACAAGTCCACACCTACCCTCAGACATCCAACCCAGATCATTTCCCCCTATAACCCACCTAATGCACACATTCCTGAACACTACCGGCAATTTAGCACAACCAGTTCACCTAGCCTGCACATCTTTGGACTGTGGGAGGAAACTAGAGCACCTGGAGGAAACCCACACAGACAGTGGGAGAATATGCAAACTCCACACAGACAGTCGCCTGAGGGTGGAATCGAACCCAGGTCTTTGGTGCTGACAGGCAGCAGTGCTGCCCAGTTATAAAAGAAAATATATCAACCATAATTTGTTGTTATTATTTCTATCTATACATTACCTCCAAATAGCCATGGTGTCAGAAGCACAATAGTGTATTAGTAAACTGAAAATCAGATTTAATATTAAACTGTAGAACTTAGATTTCAAAACTTCAGCAATTTCAGTGGTCAACTGACTTTCAGACAAGCAGAATCAATTCAATTGTATTTTTAAAGAGTAGGGTCCATCTAAATAATAACTATTTACATTTAGAGAAAATTAAGAAAACATAACCTTAGAAAACAAGTGAAACATTTAAAGCTAAACTGCATAGGCCCAAAAAATATAAATTAACCTGTACACACAGATTGCAATGTTTCAATTCACCAGGCCACTTCACTCACCTCTTGGAAATTCTCAATCATGGTTCACTCTTAATCAAGGCTTCCCTGTACTCGGAGCTGAGGCATTTCTACTGGTCACCCATCCATATCTCATAGCTTGCACACATTGCCAGCTATTCAAGTACATCATCACATCAGCTACGTAGACTGTGCAAAATATTTAAGAGATATAACACTACTCTCTTAGTGCATCATCTTCTCATAGAGTCAAAGAATCCCAACACCATAGAAACAGGCTCTTCAGCACAAGTCCACATCGACCCTCAGAGCAGCCCACCCAGACCCATTCCCCTATAACCCACCTAATCTGTACATCCCTGAACACAATGGACAATTTAACATGGCCAATCCACCTAGCCTATGCGTCTTTGGATTGTGGGAAGAAACCAGAGCGCCCAGTGAAAACCCACGCAGGCACGAAGAGAATGTGCAAGCTCCACACAGACAGTCGCCCAAGGGTGGAATTGAACCTGGGTTCCTGGTGCTAAGGTAGCAGTGCTACCCACTGAGTCACCATGCTGCCAAACAACATAAGCAGGACAGTCAAGGAGAATACACTACCAACCATTATTGGCAATTACAATTTTTAGCCCATCTCCACAAGTGGGGCTGAAGCTACTGAAGATAATCCTCTATTCTAGTCCTTCCTCTCACATCTTATTTTCTCCTCAATCTACAATCATCTCTGACATGAAATGTTGATCGCAAAAGAATGCATTTCTTTAATTCCCTTCCTTCCGCTCACTTCAACCTTACCTTTACACCCTTTTTTCAGATTTGTAGCAAACATAACTTGATGGAGCAGTGTAGGTACAGCAAAACAAGAGCTGAAGACAATCACCTGATCTCACACTCAACCCCCTGTTCAGATACTGATCCTGTGCATAAGCTTTGTGAAAATCACAATGAAGAGCAGAATGTGGTGAGATGCTGGACACAAGAGCTAGCAGACATGGCAAGGCTAGTCCAAGTGCCAGCTCAGGCAGCTGCTTTGTTCCAAATGAGGAATCTGATGGGGCAGAGAAAAGCTGAAGGTTAAACACCCTGAAATCCATGGTACATTTGGAAGTCTGCAGTCAACAAAGAGCATTGACGAACCAGCACCAGCTGACAGAGATTTGAGCCCATCCTTTCTGACAAGGAAGTGGTGGCTAAACATAGCACACGTGTATATAAAAATCCACCTTCTCAGCTTCAGTGGTAGCACCATTGGCAGACACTCAATTCCCAAATACTGCACTGGAAGCAGCCAAGCAAGGTCAGCTTGCTGCATGCAAGTACACATTATTGGCATCTTGACTATGGATTACAGCATGCAAAGTGGTTTGCAGGATATCAAGGCAGTCCAGCAAAGTCTTCCCAGCAGATTACTAGGATTTGTACGCCATTCCCATTCAGTGGCAGTGAATCATGAAGACATGCAAAGGAAAGTGGAGTACAGGAACTAACAGAATGCACAAGTGTGACTTGAATTGTATGCGCAATGTAGCATGATTTCATTCAAAAATGTAGTTTGGAATATTTACATGGTGGTTAATTTAATTACTGCAGGTGGCTAGATGATGATGTAATGGACAATGGCAGACTAAATAGGTAGTATGGACTGCAGATGATTGGGAAAATTGAATGCTGGTTTCACAACTTCACTCAGTAGTTCACCACTAATAGCATGAGCAGAAAAAGGGTAGTGTAGGATGCCATCTCCCCTTCTCTTGCTCCACTTCTTCCTCCTCTCATTTTTCAGGAAAAACCTATTATTATGCCCAGGGCTAGCAGTCAGTTTGTAGAGAAGCCATGAAATCTGGTTTGGGTCTCTTTCAACTTGAAGCAACTATGGAAAGCAAAGATACGTAGAATCCTATCAAGTGCCAGCAGAAACTACCAGTAACTAAACTATCGGAAGGAAGCATACTAACCACTATAATTCCACTGATGGAATGAAATCTGGCTTCCTTAACTAGCATGTCCCATCTGATCCCAGCTCCATAGTACGAGACTCTCTATTGCTCTCTGCAAAGGTCTAACCATTAAGGATGGATGAAAAGGGCAGGTGCTGCCAGCACTGCCGTGATCCCTTGAAAGTCGTAAAATAAAACAATGTTCCAGCCAGAGACTCAAGGGAACTTCAGCTCCAAGTTCCAACTGGGGAAACTGGAAATGGAGGCAGGTTCATGCCAAAAGCTCTCATGAGGGGCCAGGAAGAGAAGTAGTGCTGCTTCTCATCCATAAGGAATGCAAAAAGCCATCTACCTTGGAAAGTCAGCACCTGTATTTCTGCACTTCAGACTTTTACCTCACTTACTATTAAATTTAGGTTTATCTTTTGAGGGATGGATTTCTGTAATCTAAAATTCTGAACAGAGCATAAGTGGCATTAGCTTATTCAATTCTCATATTTCAAACCGCATTTTCCATTTGAACCCTCTTCCACCTGTCATTTGGCGGGGTTGGGGAGATTAAAAAAATCAAGTTCTGACTATCTCTGGCTTTCACAATCGAACAGTTTGATGACTAAACCTGCAAGAATCAGTAACAGCACAAATTGGGAGTGGGCAGAAACAAAACCGCTTGTGTTTCTTATTTTCAATCATGACCTCTGAATGAATACAAGGTTTGAATTCAGTTGTTTTGGTTGACCTCAGGGGGTGCATTAATTTTAGTGTTAAATACAAAATAGTTTGGAAAGTTTCATTGCAGACATGTTTAC
Organism: Stegostoma tigrinum; assembly: GCF_030684315.1. NCBI lineage: Eukaryota > Metazoa > Chordata > Chondrichthyes > Orectolobiformes > Stegostomatidae > Stegostoma > Stegostoma tigrinum. Next base: position 53,902,388 of record NC_081359.1, on the reverse strand, counting down.
ATGCATCACAGAACATAGAGAAGTACAGCACAGTACAGGCCCTTCGATCCACAATGTTGTGCCAAACGTCTACCCGAAACCTAAAAGTCTAACTTCAACCCCTACCTTATACTATAATCCAGTTACTTATCTAATAGCCGCTTAAATGCCCCAAAATAGGCCAACTTCACTGCCCTCTAGCAATGCATTCCACGCTCCTACCACTCTGAGTAAAGAACCTACCTCTGACATCTACCTTTCGGTTACCTCCACTCACTTTAAAACTATGCCCCCTTGTAATAACTACTTCCACACTAGGAAAATGTCTCTGGCTGTCCACTCTATGCCTACAGTGTGGCAGCAGGGCATTTGGCCCATCAATTTTACACCAACACTCCGCAGAGCATCCCATACAGGCCAACCCCTCCTACATTATCCCTGTAAGCCTGCATTTCCCTTTACAATTATTGCTGTCAGTGAGCATGGTTATTGTCTTTCATCTCGCTTTGCTTTTTAAAAAAATTGTGACTTTTAATTTGCTTTCTTCTCATATATTGTTGCTTGCCTGACAACAATGAATATTGTTACATAATTCTAAGCAGCCATCTCAACTATCTTTTGTACATTCAGTAAATCTAACATTCGACAGGTACAAAGTTGGATTTTGAAACTATGGCTGGTGATATGGACCAAAATGACATTACTGTGGAAGGACGTGTAGGCTAGGTGGATTAGCCATGGGAAACGCAGTCTTACAGGGATAGTGCAGCAGTGGTTGGTCAGGGTGGGATGCCCTTCACAGGGTTGGTGTAAACTTGATAGGCCAAATGGCCTGCTTCCACACTGTAGGGATTTTACGATGTTACGATAAACACATAAATCCATGTTACTGTGATTCTGACTCAGAGATAAATATTAACCAGGAAATGAAAGAAAGTTCCACTGCTTCCACAAATGCATTATAGTATCTTTCCCGTCCATCTCAGAAAGTAAACAGATGCTGGGTGTAACATCTCAACCCACCTTACTACACAGGTATCGGTCTCGATTTGACTGCTCAGGTCCTTGGAGTCGGCCTAAAATCTGTAACATTAGGCCTCTACTAATGGCACCACAGCTGACAATGCAATAATTTTCAGCTTTGGGTGCTGACTTTTGAAAGGGATGGGAAAAACAAACATGTAGATCTCTTATTCTTTATTTCCTGCTGAGCTGCTCTGTATTTAAAATATGCCACATTTTAAATAGCTGTGGATTTTAGTTAGCATAATGACAAAGGCATCTCTTTCCAGCAAAAGATAATTTCCAGAAGCACAAGGAATCTGTCAGTGTGACATAAACATTCACAAACGCAAAATGATTTGCAGTCAAAGACGCTTTCAGTAAAGAATATAATGCAATATAACCCTGGAAACATTCCGTCAACACAAAATATCATGCTCATCGAAGAATTGGAAGCGATACATTTGAATGTAGTGATGGTGACGATGATGCTTGCATGTTCTATGTTAGAATGAAAAATATAGAATAATTTAATAGTGGAGAAGGTAATAAAAAATTTCAAAAGGCCATCAAGTCCAATTAATATTTTTCTCTTGGATACAATAAAATTAATCTGCTTATTACATATAGTTAACCATATGGTCAAATGAACATTTTAACCTAAAAAGACAGGAAAGCACCAATTTAGATTAAAAAGCATTCTCGGTTAGGTCATTCTTATTTAGCTCCGTTGCAGCAAAGTGTTCATAAACAGATGAATGTGCAACCAGATGTTCAAGATGCACAATACTAACAGACACAAGTATAGCTCAGACACCCTTCCAGTAATCTCCACACCCCAATTATGCCACAAAGTACTAAAAGGCAAAATTCTAGCATAACGTTCAGAATTTTGGCCCAAGAGCTCTTGGACCTAAATAAATTTAAATACTATGTAAGGGATGATAATCCAGTTTTAGTAATCCAACCCAGAAATCATTACTGCTGAGAATAACAGATTTTGTATTGTTGCTATTTGAGGCTTTGGAACATAGTTAGTTAATTAAGAGGGAATTTACTCTGTGCCCAACTGTACAAAACCTGATTTAGGAGCATTTGATGTGCAGAAGAATGTTTTTTTTTAAATGATAAGCATTATGTTCCCCAATAAGAATACTCTTCATACTGGTTTATGCAAAACACTAGCAAATTTTAAAAAATTGTAAGTTCAAATTTTTAACGTTTGAAATTAATATGTTGTGTAAAACATCTATCCTCTTTCCATTAATTTTTAAATGGATGTCTCCATAGTGTTTCATCAAAAATAACAGTTGTTGATTAGAGGAAATAGATTCCATTAACTTCTTATCTTCAAGGTAAGATGACAAAGAAAGTGAAGCAGGGGTTAGGGCCATTTAGCCTGCTCCACCATTTAATAACATCATAACTGATCTGACTATGGCCTTAACTCCACTTTGCTCGCAGCCTCCATAACCCACAACTCTCTGAAAAACAAATATTTGTCCAACTCATTCATATAAACTGTAAACAATTCAAGTCTGAGCACTGATCCCGACAGCAAACTACTCCCTACTTCTTGCCAACTCAAAATGACTCAATAACGTGTTCTCCCTATTTCCTATTAGCTAGGCAATCTTCTATTCACGCTTATACGCAACTCCATGTTTTTTTCCTTCATTCTCCACAACAACTAGTTATTTAGAATTATATTAAGTGCCTCTGGAAGCCCAATTACAGTACATCCACCAGCTACCCCTTATTCCTAGTGCATGGTCCTTTCTCAAAGAACTCCAACAGACTGGTTAAATGCTACTTTCTCTTTAGAAAACCAGGGTGGCTTTGCCAGATTACCTTTGATTTATGTAAGTGCCCTGCTAAAACTTCTTGAAATCATAGCTTCCAACATTTTTATGACAGATATTAATCCTATCCGGACTGTAGCTTGCAGTTTCTGTCTCCCTCCTTTTATGAATAAAAGGGAACTTTATCTGTGATTTTCCAGTCTAATGGGAACTTTCTCAAATCAAGGGAGTTTTGGAATATAAAAGCCAATGCATCAACTAACCCAGGAAACACTTTTAGTGGACTCAGGCACTTATCAGCCTGTACCTACAACAAATTTCCTTTGTAGCACTTATTTGATGATTTACAATATTACTCCTACACCCACCCCCATCACACAGTGTTACTCCCTATCTCCAATATCCTGGTTAAACTATTGTTTCTCAGATGTTACTTGTGTGAAGACTCATTCAATTAATCCACCATGTCTTTATTTTCCATTAATTATCCAGACTCCTTCGATATGGCCAATGCTAATTTTCTTTCTTGTTTAAATATTTATAGAAATTAACACTATCTGTTTATATATTTCTGGGTAGGTATCACTCAAGATCTAATTTTTAATCTCAATAATTTTTTTTTATACATTGTGTTTTTTATCCAATCTTTTGATCTGAGACCTGTCTGTGCACAATTATACACTTTTTCTTTGGGTTTGTAACGATGTTTAACATTTCTAGTTAACCACAGATGGTGGTTCTGTACCTCAAATGTTCTTGCTGGTTCGAATGTATCTACTGTGCATTCTGATCCTATAATCTAATTTGCCAATTCCGCTTAACCAAGTGCTTCAACTTTCATTCACTCATTACTGCCCATATTCAACATTTAAAACATGGTCTTGGACCCACTCCACTATCCCTCAACCTGAATAAAATATTTAATTATTATGATCACTGCTACCTCAAAGTCTTATGAAATCATTATTTAACCTGATCATGTTGTAAAATATCAGACTTACAAGAGCCTACTCTCTGATAGGCTCCAGAACATGACGTTCTTAGAAGCTCTCAAGTACTTTCTATGAACTCATTGAGGCTACCCCTGCACATTTGACTTTTCCAATCTATGTAAACTTAAAATTTCCCTTGATAAATGCAGCATCTTTCTGACAAATTGCCATTATTTCTTCCTTTATGTTCTACCTACCATGTGGTTACTGTTAGAAGGCTATACAGAATTCCACAAGTGACTTCTGAGCCTTGCATTACCAATATGCTCGTGGGATTGATTCAAGGGATGGATGGGCTGTATTACAAAGATATTTTGAGCAGCTTGTGCCAACATTAATTGGGGTTCAGGCAAATGACATAACTTCTTACTGAAACACAAGATTCTGAAGGAGCTTAATACAGTAAGTGCTGAAAGGGGATATCTCGAACTGGAACAGAGACTTCTGACAGATTTTTTGGGGGAACTACTTCACAAAGAGTCACTAGTCTTTGAAATTCTGGATTTGGAAAGCCCTGAAGGCTGGGTCATTGAATATGTTTAAGCTGCAGTAAAATGATTTTTGGTCAAAATGGTTATGGGCCATGGTGATGGTTGAGTGGGGTGGCTTAGCTACACACAGCAGGAAAATAGAGTTGATCTGAATGAATAGCAAAGGATGCCTAAAACAAAGAATGGCCTATGCCTGCTTCTCTTTCTTATGGTCTTGTAATGAAGCTTTTCTTTATTTTTGTAGATTTGTGCAACCAAGAAAACAAGATAGTCTCTCCAAAGACTTTTAACTGAATCATACTCACTCCATCTACGAGGGGATGATACAACTATCTACAATGCTGCAAAAGGATTAAATGATATTTAAAACAACCTGATGTTCATGGTTGTATGACCATTTATAGAATATTTGCCAACACTAATAGTCTAGCTCACCTACACCCATCAATATATATGGATATCAAGCGGTCCAACTCAAAAAACACTGCTGGCAATTGTTGGAAATCTATGAACGAAGCTAAGAAAATAGGATGTGGTTTGAAAGAGAAGATATTCTCTCTAGCATAAATATTTAATCTCTCTGAATGAATTATCAGTGTTTACCTGTTACAGGAGTCACGGACACTGACTCTGTACCAGCCAATCGCAGTGATTTCTCCTCTCCATTTGTAATGTCATCTGCCAAAACTGATCTGTTGAAAGGGTTTTCTCTTTGCTGAGAAATGATGTTCATAAATTTAAGCATGTTAAATGTGTCAGAGCTAATATACAAAAACAAACATGCAGGTGAGAGCTACACAAACTCAGTGTAGCTACAGATAAACTATTCGTAAATATACACAGGGCCAAATACAGTACATTAAAAGTGATCAGCTCAATTAATTTGAAACAGAATATCCTGAGGAGGCATGACAGGCAGAATACTATCAGGATGCTTCCCATTTTGGGAGAGACTAAAAGTAGGGGAAACAATTTTACATAGGGGATCTCTCGTTTAAGGCAGAAGACGAGAAACTTCTGAGGGGGTCATGAGATTATGGAACTCTGTTTCCTAGAGTGTGGTGGGGGCAGGATTAGTAATGTTTAAAGGAGGCATTTATAGATTTTTGACTAATAAGGGAGTCAAAGCACATCGGGGATTGGCAGGGAAGTGATGCTGAGGCTGGTATCAAAGTATCCACAATCTTAATGAATGATACAGCATGCTTCAGGAGCCAAATGACCGACTCCTGTCCCAATTCCCACATCAGGGTCTTTGTAAAATGAGGGTACAGAAAATAATTCCTGAAATTATATCAAGGTTAAGATACTTTAATTATATAGGAAGACTAGAACAACCAGGTTCTTCACTGAACAAATTAACCTTTCAAACAATTCAAAAGAACTAGCGATTTTGATTCAGTCAAATTGTGAAAGTTATTCCATTGATCCAAGAGGCTATAAATTTAGGATGGCCACAAGGAAGAACAACATGTACCATATAAAGATTGATTATTAAAGTGTGCATGTAATCAATGAGTAATTATTTACTCATTGCTCATTATATAGTTAAGAGAATTGATCAGAAAAAAACCTGGAAGTTTGAAATTCAACTTTTATTTAACATGACTTCAATGCTATTACATTAATTAATAATTAATGATTTTGCCAATTATTTTTCAACTGATATTTGTTTCTTTACTTCTGTTATTATATATGAAGGAGTAGCAAAAATATTTCTGCTCTCAGTTATTAAACTGAGTTTATTCACCAAATGTATTTGAAAAACCAAGTTCAACGGAGGAGCTCAGCTATTTAATCAAGTATAGGCAACGCATGAGTTGTTCAAAATACATTTAGTTAGCAGTTCCTTTAGAATTTTGAAATTTATTTAAACTCCCAATAACTAGATCCCTAAATAAAAACAATACAATTTTTTAAACTCTCAAATGCTGACCAAACAGTACTTTTAGATTGATCGGGCTCCATCTAATGCCAGAAGATGGTCAGTGCAGGTAGTAGTGAGTGAGTGAGTCCCAGGATTACTTGCACCAATCAGCATCTACGATTAGATAAAACCTTGGACTCAGTAGCAAAAGCAAGAGATCTGGGAAGGCCTAAGGTAAGAACAGATGGTGGGATGCAAGACAAAACAATTCTGATAGACAAGGCCCAGGGAAGAGGAGGGACAAAGAGGAAGAGACACTAAGCAAGCAAGCAGTGGGCAAAAGAGGATATATGAGGCTGAAGGTTGACATGCTGCATATGTGCAGATAGACTAGAGAAAGAAAAATGCTGTGGCCTGCAGTCCTAAAGTGAAACAGACAAATGCTAAGTAACATATTTCTTCACTTTAACATTGCTAAAGAATTAATTTTAATCAACATGAAGCAAAAACTTAATGTATATGCAACTGGAGGGATCAGTTATCTCAGTTGTCTGGGAGGCTAGTTTATGATGCAGACGAAGACAAACACTGCAGGTTCAATTCTCGTACCTGGCGAGGTTATCATGAAGAACTGTCCTTCTCAAACATACCCCAAGGCTGAAGCGTGGTGACCCTCAGGTTAAACCACCACTAGTCTCTCTCTAGTTTAGAGAAAAATGATGTTAGGGGCAGGGATTACAGGCATGGCAGTGGACTGGGTCTAGGTGCGATGCCCTTTGGAGGGTCAGTGCAGACTCAATGGGCTGCATGGCCTTTTTCCGTACTGTAAGGATTCTCTCTCTCATAAGACCACAGCCCTGAGAACATGGCGACTTTTTATCCAATTAGACATGGCCTTGGATTCAAACTATTCATCTTAAAATCTGACAGAACCCACAACTAAGACTCAGAGGCAAGTCAGCAATCACTAAGCCAAAACTGACACTGTGCAAAAACATTCTAAACTCTTAAAACAATATTTTTATAAATCATCAAGTCAGATAGGCAAATTGTGTTCCTAATTAAACCAAAACAAAGTCCACTTATTTCTCCACAAAAAGAAAGCTTTTATCAAATGGAACATTTGTTTAACAATTATTTTAACAAGGCCTTTGTTTATCCATTTAAACAATCAGTAGAACACTGCATTTTTGTTTTACATGTACACTAAGAACCAGGAAACAGAAGAGATTTGAACTAAAAAACACAATCTGCTAATCTGATTTTGTGAGGAAATGTTTCTCCCCACTTCCCACTCCCCACCCTGTCTACTTATACTGGCAGAATATCTCAACCCTTAAGAAAAATAATTCATTCCAATTTAGCTACAGTAGATATCTACATTGTTAACACAGTTTAAAGCTGTGGTTTGTGTGAGGATCGTAGCTCATGACAAACAGGACCTAAGCAAGAGTGAAGAGCAATATCAAGAGTGGTGGCAGAACAGATCAGAGGCAAGGAGTTGAGCACAATCAGAGCAGATTCTGACGGCAGTGGATGGACCATGTTTGAATCAAGAGAGTTAAAAAAAAATTGAAAAATCCTTCATGTGCAACATACCAGAAATCCAGCTTAGTGCAGCCGTTTAGGTAGTATTGCGTCATTTTTCTCTAAACTAGAGCGTTGGGACAAGGAGTAGGGAATTCTGCATTTCACTGAGTTAAAATAATAAAAGCAGGTGTTAAGCACAGAGCAGCTTCACCGACCATTTCACCAGTGTGCAAGAGAATTTAGCGAATAAGAGAAACTGAAATGAAGGTAAAAGGTACTGCCTGTAATATAAAAATGATGAACAAGTGGACTGATTACACAAATTAAACTAGGCCTTAAGCTCACTTATGGTTAATACCTGAAGCATATAACTACATTTCATAAATTAAACTAATTTACCTGGATTAAAAACTTCAGACATGATATTTTAAAAAGAGTTTAGTTACGTGATGTGTACCAGCTGTAGTCCAAGAGATCTACTAGACACTAGCACGATTCTCAATAATTACATGTACAGCAAGTGTCTCTATCAAGGATATTCAACTCAAGAGTTGAAATTAGGACACTGGACACATGGCAAAAGGGTGAAAATGCTACCTGGACATATTGCTCCTGGAAGCAGTTATCCTTTATGTACTTCAGTAACAGCTGAAAGATTACAATCATAAGGAAAGCACTGCAGAACCCTTAGCTCATTCACTTGTCCAACAGATAGGAGGTCCTTGTAGCTTAAATATTGGACAGCAGGGTCTGCAAAGCGGAAGAGCAGACTGATGATAGAGGTGGGTTCAGGATGTGAAAAGATTGTAGGGGATAGTTTAATAAGTAAATGGACTGTTCTTTGCAGCAGAGCGCATAATTCCTGTAGGCTGTATTGTCAGTGCACTGCCAGGGTTAAGGACATCTCCATGCTGCTGAAGAGGAACTTGGAGTAGCAGTGAAAACGCATGACTCAAAGGATTTGTGTGGGGGAAACAGTTTAATTAATGAGGCTGTAACACCAGTACCAGAGAAACAGCTGTTCCAATGGGACTCTCTACTTGAATCTGCTGAGTTCAAAACCTCACAAATCAAATTAGGTACTCTCTCCTCTAAGTTAAGCTAAGTTAAAGGAAAATGTTCCAGGGAGGGAAAATTTAGGATATTGACGGGATAGGAAGGGAAATAATGCATGGTAGTAATGTTGGTGCTGGTGGCCCATGTGACAGGAAGTGATAGAGTGCACAAATACAAAGTTGCCTCAAAGAGTCACAGTAGGGAAAGAGTCTTCAATCTTCTCACTTGTCTGTCACTGTATCTCTAGCTTCAAAGCAGCAGAGGACTCATCTTCTGACCTTAACTGGACAGTGAATCACCAGCAGGCCATTATTTGACTGCTTCAGTGCTGAGGTGGGTAAGCATGGATATGTGATTATAATCCCACTTAATGAACATCTGACCCCCACGAGTCTGCTGTGGTCTTCAGAGGTCTACAAAAAAATGTAAAAAACCTTGTCCATGGTTACAAAGTGAATAAAGTTGGGAACTTGACATTTGTAAAGATAGACAAAGGGCAGAAGAAGGTTAATAAAGATTTAGGTCATTATGGTAGTGAAGAATTGAACTCAGAGAATGTAGCAGAGGCACTATTGATGCAGTTTCTCCACCAACCTTATTTGCTATGGACATGGGTCCAGGTCTCACTGTATATATCAAATTCAAAGGAAGGACCATTGAACACACACTAGCATCCTGGATGTTGGCTTTACAACCGTTCAGGCAAAGTTCCTACTAAAGTCTAATATGGTGAACTGGACTGTCCAGAAAAAATCATTACCTCCTGTCCAGCCACTACCACTTCAGAAGATCATGTCGTTGAATCGGATTGGGTGAAAACATGAACTAAGGGGAAAATGTCTCCAGTGTACATAATCTACAGGACTCCTGAACAATAGCTGCACTATTTTCAACTTATACTTGTTTATAATGTGACTTTGTAAGCAAGTTAACACAATAATCATGAATGACTTAATTCTTCATATAGATTTGACATATATTGACAAGTTTACTGAGAGGATCGGTTCTTAGAACAATACATTTTGAAACAAACCAAGTGAAGAGCTAATTCAGACATAACATGCAATGTGACAGGACTATTAATCTCTTAATAAAGGACTGCCTAAGTAACAGTGATCATTGCATGATGAATTTTACATTAAATGGCTAAAAAAACAAACTTGGGTCTGAAACTAGTGTCTTAAACTTAACAAATAAGTTCTAAAATGTGAAGATGGGTGTTGACTCATGTGGTCTATTATTCAGCTTTATAATGCAGTGCTTACTTTTTTCCCCAAGTGAAATACAGTTTTGTTCAATCAACAAACTCAGGTTTCTTCTTTTAATAATAAATTTGAGGAATCAGTGTCTGGACCATTACTATGAAGCATACCTTTCCTGATAGAGTGCTTTGCTTTGGTGTCGGTTGCTGTTTAGGAGCTCTGTTATTTTTATGTAATGATGGACTGCAAAGAAAAGAAAAAGCTTATTAATTACCAAAGAGCAGTTCATAAAGGCCCAATGATGAGTTCAGCAATGTTATTTAGTTTATCACTCATCCCAAAATTAGCTATTACATTTTGAATAGCCATTTCTTCCTCTCTATAATTCCACAACAGCCCCCAAAACACCCCCCAAAGTCAGTGATTTCTGCTAATGTACAATTTTATGGGTACCTATTGCTCACCAATACTATGTCCAATAATCATACTGCAGGTATAAATATGGACAAATCAATATTCAGTCATATGTAGCAACGCAGCAGGATTGGATCCAGTTATCTCACCCAACAAACAGTTGCCATTAGCACTGACATTATTGATTAAAAACTGAGTTGTCAGGCTTAAAAACAAAAAAAAGGGGGGGGAAATCCCTGGCCAACTCCTGCAACGTACAATCCATTATGCTCTAAAGTTGTTAAAAAAATGAAGCAGTGACTGAAATGATCTATTTTAGATAACTCTTCATTTGTATTTAATCATAGAATTCCCAGTAAACAAGATTTCTGTTTAAATACTGAGTCAGGAAATCATATCCATGACTAACAATATGCTCACCTAACTTGTTTGGTATGATTGGGAAAAGCAAGCAAACATTATTTAACCAAGTTAAATAAACAAAAAGAGGGAAGGATGCTGGAAATCAAACAAAAATAGAGTGCTGGAAAATTACAGCAGGTCTGGCACATCTATGGAGAGAAAAATAGAGTTAACGTTTCAAGTCCGTTCTGATGCAGGGTCACTGGACTTGAAACATTAATTCTGTTTTTCTCTCTACAGGTCCTGCTAGCCCTGCTGTGGTTCCCCAGCACGCTATTTTTGATTCATTGTTTAACCAAGAGGTGCAGTTAAATCCATCTTAAAGTTCAAAGAATGTCATTTCTAAGATCTGTGCATCAATCTGCCTGCTGCTAATTACGTGTCACAAATAAAACCAAATACTAAAAATACTGCAGATTAGGTTTTGCTACAGAAATTCCATCCAAAGGGGCACTGGAAACTATAATTTTAAACAACAGCATTGTGTTTCAGATTTAGTCAGTGAAGTCTCCAAGGGTAAGTCAAAGTCAGAGTCGTACAGCATGGAAACAGACCCTTTGGACCAACCAATCCATGCTGAATATAATCCCACATTGAACTAGTCCCAACTTTCTGCACTTAGTCCATATCTTAGTCTTATTCATTTACTTATTTAAATGTCTGTAATAGTACCCACATCCACCACTTCCTCTGGAAGTTCATTCTACATTCGAACTACTCTGTATAAGAAAAAAGTTGCCCCTCACATCTTTTTTAAAATCTTTCTCCTCTCACCTTAAAGATTTGCCCCATGGTCTTGAAATCCTCCACCGGAGGGAAAAGACACCTGCCATTCACCTCATCTGTACCCCTCAAGATTTTATAAACCTCTATAAAGGTTACCCGTCAACCTCCTAAGCTTCAGAGAGAAAAGTTACAGTCTATCCAGCTTTTCCTTATAACTTAAGCCTTTCATTCCCAACAACATCCTGGTAAATCTCTTCTGAACCCTTTCTGGTTTCATGATATCCTCCCTGCAGCAGGGCAGCCAGAACTAGACACAGTGCTCCAGGAGAGGTCTCACCAATGTCCTATACAGCCTCAACTTGATGTCCCAACTCCTCAACTAAAAAGGACTGATGAATGAAAGCAAGCATATTGAACACCTCCTTAAATCGCCCTGTCGACATGTGACACAAACTATGTACCTGAACCCCTAGGTCTTTCTTGTTTACAACACTACCCAAGGCCCTACTATTAATTGTATAATCCTGCACTTAGTTGTTTTACAAAAATGCAATATCTTACATTTATCCAAATTAAACTCCATCCGCCATTCATAAGCCCATTGACCCAATTGATTAAGATCCTTTGTAATCTAAGTAAACCTTCTTCACTGTCTCCTATGCTACCAATTTTGATGATATCCATAAACATACTAACTATGTCTTCTTTATTCTCATCCAAATCATTCATATAAATGACAGATGTGGACCCTTTGGAACACCACTGGTAACAGGCCTCTAGTCCAAAAAACAACCCTCCACCCTGCCTCTTGCCTTTAAGCCAATTTTATATCCAATTGGTAAGCTCACCCTGAATCCTAACTTTACTAATTAGTTTACCATGCAGAACTTTGTCAAAGGCTCTACTGAAGTACAAGTAAACATCTACTGCTCCCCCCTCAATCTTCTTGGTTACTTCCTCAAAACACTTGATCAAGTTTTTGAGCCTTGAATTCCCCAACACCAAACCGTGCTGACTATCCATAATCATTCCTTATCCCTCCAAATGATTATAAATCCTTTCTTTCAGAATCACCTGCAAAAGCTTAGCCACCACTGAAGTCAGACTTACAGGTCTATAGTTCCTACACCTCTCCTTACATCCCTTCTTAAACAAAGGCACAACATGAGCTACTCTCCAGTCATCTGGCACCTCACCCTTAGTAATAGATGTTACAAATATTTCTGCAAGGAGCTCCGCAATTTCCTCTTGAACTTCCCATAATGTCCTAGGATACTCTACATCAGGTCCCAGAGATTTATGCACCTTTATATTTTCTCAAGGCTTCCAGCATTTCCACTTCTGTAATGAGTTTTCAAAACATCAATATTAATTTCCCCGCGTTCTCTCGCCTCCATTTCTTTTAACTCTGTAAAAACTGATGCAAAATATTCATTTAATATCTCCTGAGGTTCAACAAAAAGCTGAACTTGTTGATCTTTGCGGGTCCTACTTTCTCTCTAGTTGCTCTCTTGCTCTTAATGTACTTGTTGAATCTCTTTGCAGTATTAGGCCTATATTCTTTTTGTTAGATAGTAGTGACCAGGAAGCACATCTTTTCAAATTTCACACAGATATGAAATATAGTGGACAATAAAGAAGAACAGTAACAGACCAAAGCAAGACATAGGCTGTAAAGTGGGCAGAGCAATTGCATTTTCAATTTAACACAGGTGGTGTTCAGTCTGCTCAATTTGGTTGAAAGAATGAGAACAGATTATTTAAACTAAAGGGTATAATTTTAAAGGAGGCACAGAAACAGATGGATGAAATTTACAACAAGAGAAGAATATGTTCAGTGATAATTAATTTAAAAAACCTCAGATACTTCTTTTTATGATTAAATTCACACATGTATCAGATATAGAAGAAGCAAGCTATGTTAAAACCACCTGGTTAGGCCAGTTTTATTATGTCCAGTTCCAGGTACTATACCTCAAGAAGCATGTTGCAGCCTTGAAGAGGTACTGAAGAGATTTACTAGAATCCCTCCAGGTATGGAAGATATCAGTTATGTGAAGAGGTTAAAGAAGCTGAGGTTGTCCTTTTTAGAGCAAAGATTATCAATAGCCAACTTAACAGAAGTGTTGAAAATCATTAAGTGTTTTGATAGAGGAAATAAAGCAAAATTTGTTTTTGCTGCATCAGGTGGGCCAGTAACCAAAAGACAAAAGATTTAAAAAGTAATTGGCAAAAAGACTAAAGGCAAGGTGAAAAGTTCTTTTTTAAATAAATAAGCATATTGTTATGACTTAGAATAAGCTGTCTGAAAGGAAATATGATAAAAGCTGATTTCAAAGTGAAAAAAAGGGGTATTGAAGAAATACTCTGAAATATTTATACAGTCTTGCACAGGGTGTCTTAAGTGCTGTATCACCATTCTATCATTTTCATTGTACCCTTCCCCCATACAGCCTTGAGGGAAATGGAACTTCACTCAGTCTGTTTAGATAGACTTTGTTGTTTCTACTTGCAAGATATAGTCAACATGCTAATCTCTGCTATCCTCTGCCAGCTCCCATTAGTTGAAAAAAAGTTGCCAATTTTTGCATGTTCACTACAATTTTTAAAAATTGTTATCTGTGCAGCATGCATCCAATACCTGATTTGTACAGTGCGCTCTTAAATAATAATAAATATTAAGGAACATGTTTTGATATTAACATACCCAACCTAGATCTACCAGGTTCTGAGACAATGGCTTCTAAGTAGACTTTGTAGTTAATTGTTGATATAAATCAGCTACTACTCCACCTAAACAAAAATGCTGTGTAGATTATCTAAACCTCTAACGTAAATACTAATTTTAACTCACAGCAACCTTCTTGAAATTGAGTTTTGAATAAAATGTTGTTTTACAGTTCTGAAATGATTTACTTACAACGTGGCTAAATTAGACACCTAGAAATAACCTGTTCAACATGCTCCCAAAGTGCAACTTGATGGCATTTTTGTGCAAATAGTCAATTTCCAAATTTTATTTATTTTAAAACAATTTCTCTGACAACTACCTCCCATTGCTGGCTGATAATGCTCTGTACTACCTCAAGGTGATCCGATTTGACATTTGATTTTCACTCAATGTGAGACGCATTCTGTGGTATGGATGTTCCTCCATTAGCAGATTAGTGATGCATTGGAAATACTACTAGTCAATGCAAAAGTTACACTATGATACCAGGAACACAGGAATTTTTTAAATCACTAGAAGGCAATACTACAATGTCCCTACACATTAACAATAAACCAACCAAACCACAAAAATATTATACCACCCACAATTTTACGACTGAATCCCAGTCTGTTGTTGTCAACCAGTATTACAAAATGATACTCTCTCTCTCCATAACCAGTCTGAAGGCAAGTCATATTGGACTAGAGACATTAATTCTATTTTGCTCTCCACAGATGCTGCAATCCTGCAAAGTTTCTCCAGCGTTATCTGTTTATTTCTGCCTCTTCCTTTTAGGCAATGAGTTCCAGATTTCCAAACCCTCTGGGTGGAAGATAACTATCTGCCTTTAATCGCCCTTTGGACCTCCTGCTCTGTACCTTAAATCCATGCCATCATAGTTACTGGTCCCTGTACTTAGGGGAAAAGCTTCTTCCCACATACCCACCTCCTAAAATTTTGTGCACTTCCCCTCAACTTTCCCTGCTCTAAGAAAAACAACACCAGCCTATCTAATCTCGCTTCTGAGCCAAGATTCTCCAGTCCTGGCAACATCTTGCTGAATCTTCTCTATACTCTTTCTCATGTAATCACAATCTTATTATAGTGCAGCAACCAGAAATGTCCATGCCATTACTACTGTGACTTAAATATACAGTTCAACTCTCGCCTCCCAGCTCTTAAACTGAATGCCTTGACTAGTAGTGTCCCACATGCCTTCTTAACCACCTTATCCACTTATCCTGTTGCCTTCAAGGATCTGTGGACATGCATACAGAGGCCTCTCTAATCCTTTGTACTTCCTAGGAACCTACCATTTATTGTGTATTATCTTACATTTTGGGTGGACTCACAGTGTGTCATTTCATTCTTCATGACCAAATTCCATTTGCTATGTTTCAAGCCATCAGACCAGCCCACCCATATCATCCTCTAGCCTATGCTTTCCTTCTTACATTTTACCACACTACAAAATGAACCTATCCAAGCATACTTGCTCCTTTGCAGATATTCTATGGTGGTGTAACCTCTACCAATAAGATAGGATCAAAGAAGAAGCAAAGACAAAAAAAGATTGTTGGCAGCAAATTACCTCACATAACCCTTTGCCCAGCAACACAAGCAACTGGACAGAACAAACAATACACAGGGGATGGTCATCTACAAAAGTACCACAATTCTTAAACAGAAAATACTCTAATATGATCTTGAGATGGAATGCCTTCATTAGATAATCCTTTAACAAACTACTTGCCCTGAAATCATAATTCAAAATAATACCTCAGCTGATTTGGAATATGAAATTTCAGGTCAGATTCAATTCAGGTGCACATTGATTATTACTCAAAATTTTCAAAAGGACTTTATGATAAAAACAATATGGATTTGCCTTCCACATGAATATTTATGTCATATAGAAAAGCAAATAAAATAGCCATCTAGAAACAGAAACATTCGCCAGAGTGCATTGCTACACTTGCACGCGTTCATTAGCTCCAGCTGAGGTAGTTTGCATCAAATTTAGAAAGTACCTTGTGTGAGGATCTTCCAACTTTGGTTCTTCTAGAAAAACAGAAAGCTCAGGGGATACGAAGACACTTTTTTCAATGTTATTCATGAAGCTTTTGGAATTCTCCTTTAATTCCTTAGACTGGAGACGCTCATCTGTGAATAAAAATTGGCATTTATTCAGTGAAATTTAACGAAAGCTTAGATAAGTTTTAAGTCAACTGAGGATAAATATATAAACAGGAAATGAAGAGGAATTTCCTTTCAAAAATAAAAGATCAGCAATATAAGAGCTGCAGGATCATAACAAGTCTTTCCTACGGGGGGGGGGGGAGAAAACCTAAATATGTAATTTTTGTTTAAAAAGCAGCACGTTTTTCCAACTTTCATGTTTATTTTGCTCAAGCACACACAGATGGCTACTGTGATACAATACGACTTACCTTACAATTTTCAGTTAGGTTTCATCAGGAGATTCTCCCTTTCTATTTGCAATCTTTACAAGAGATTTCACTGATTCTAACCTTGAAACTTTGCTGGTTTTGCTACCTGTGGCTTCCCCACTACTGAGGTCCATGAAGAATGTACCAGATAATTACATAACTGGTTGAGTTCTTGTAATCATTTTAAATTTGGAAACATTTCCTGTTCATTTCTAATGGGTTATGAGCATATTAAATCAAGAACATTTAGCCCTTCAGCCTGCTCTACATTTAATAAGGTCCAAAGTCACATGACACCAGATTATAGTCCAAAACTCCCAGCGCTCCAAAAACTTGTGATTTCAGACAAACCTGTTGGAATATAACTGAGTGTTGTGTGACTTCTGACGTTGTCCATCCCAGTCTAACACCAGCACCTCCACAACATTGGCCACCATTCAATAAGATCATGGCTGATCTGTTGTTTTTGAATTCCACGTTCCTATTTACTCCCAATAACCTTTGAATCACTTCAGAACAAGAATCCACCGATCTCCACCTTTAAAATGTTGAATTAATCCATCTCCAGAAGTCTCTTCTCATCTTCTTCAGGTCAGAGGGGTGGCCATGAGTACCCACATAGGCCCCAGCTACGCCTGTCTCTTCATGGGGTATGTTGAACATTATTTGTTCCATTCATATTCCAGCCCCATCCACAATTCTTTGTCCAATATATCGATGATATCATTGGTGCTGCTTTCCTCTCTCGTCCGGAATTGGAAAAGTTCATTGATTTCACTTCTAAATTTCCACCCTGCCCTCACCTTCACCGGGTCTATCTCTGCTCCTTTCTTCTCTTCCTTGACATTTTTCTTTTCATTTCTGGGGATAGACTGGCCACTAATGTCCACTATAAACCCACTGACTCTCACAGCTACTTGGACTGTACATCCTCACACCTTGTTTCCTTTGAAGTCTTCAGCCCATTCTCTCAGTTCCTCCGTCTCCATCATATCTGTTCAGACGAGGCCAAAATCGACAATGAAGCCTCTAAAATGTCCACCTTCTTCCTCAGCTGAGGACTTCCCAGCACCATTGTCGAGTTGGCCCTCAACCAAGTCCGGCCCATCTACCGCACTTCTGCCCTCACCCCTTCTGTTGCCTCCCGCAACAGCAGTAGGGTTCTCCTTGTCCTTACTTACCATCCCACCAGTATCCACATCCAGAAAATCATCAGATGCCATTCTGCTACCAGACACACATTCTCCTCCCTTCCCTTGTCCGCCTTCCACAGGAACCGTTTCCTCCAGGACACGTTAGTCCACTGTTCCTTCACTCCCAACAACCCCCCATATCACCTTCCCCTGCAACTGGCAAAGGTGCAACACCTGCCCATTTACCTCCTCCCTCCCCAGTATCCAAGGGCCAAACATACCTTCCAGGTGAAGCAACACTTCACCTGCACTTCCCAGAATCTAGTCTACTCTATTCGCTGCTCACAACGTGGTCTCTACCTTGGGGAAGCAGAGCATAGACTGGGCGACCACTTCGCAAAACATCTATGTTCTGCTCACAAAAAGACCCTGATCTACCTGTTGCCTGCCACTTTACCGCACCACCCTGTTCCCTGGCCAGCTGCAGTGTTCCAGTGAAGCGCAAAGCAAGCTGGAAGAACAACATCTCATTTTCTGCTTGGGGGACCGTGCAGCCCTCCGAACTCAATACAGAGTTCAATAATTTTAGGGCCTGAACTCTCCCACGTCCTAGCCCCCTACCCCATGCACCATAGCCTGTTATCACATACCCAATACACACTACGAATTGTTAGTCACTAACAGTCCCCATTAATAAATATTCACCCTCCTAGTCAGATTGTTATCAACTCCTTTGTCTATCCAACTGCTCTTCTCTCTTTGGGCTCTATCCTACTGCTTACTCCCTACCCAGCCCCCTCCCCATTTTCTGCATATAAACCAACATTTTCCCAACCACCATCAGTTCTAAGGAAGGGTCACCAGACCTGAAATGTTAACTCTGATTTTTCTTCACAGATGCTGCCAGACCAACTGAGCTTTTCCAGCAACTTCTGTTTTTGTTCTTGATTTACAGCAGCCGCAATTTTTTTGGCTTTTATTTAGCCAATTGCCTATCCCTGTTATTAGTTATCCTCCTTACACCATCAGGTCCTATTTTGTACAATAACTTTTGAAGTGGCACCTTCCCAAATGTCTTCTGGAAATCATAGTACAGTCCGTCCATAGAGTCCCCATTATCTACAGTGAATTTTACTTCTTTAAAGATCTCAAATAAATTAATGAGTTAAGTATGATTTCCCTTTCACAAAACTATTTTCCAGATTACCCTCAATTTTTCAGTCTGCAGCTATGACTTCCTTAACAACAGATTCTAATTCCTTGCCCTCGGCAGACACTAAGCTAACTGGCCTATTGTTTCCAGTTTTCTGCCACCCTGCTTTCTAGAATAGAGGAATTATATTTGCTACTTTTCAACCTGATAGAACGTTTGAGAGTTTAGCAAACTTTGGAGAATTCACACCACTACTTCACATCTACTACTTCATTCGCAAACAAAGACCTTAGGATGAAGTCCACTAGGACCCAGGGACTTGTTGGCCCACAGCTCTATCAGATTGCTCAGTTCTACTTCATTACTGTTATTTCATAATGTTCCTCTCCTGCTTCCACCTATTACCTTACAGCTACGACTAGGATGATAACTCCCTACTCTCACTCTCTAAAGGCTCAAAGCTAACTTTACTGAACTGTTTTCTTTTTAAATTCCTATAGAAACTTTCATGGATTTTTATATTTCCAGTTAGCTTCCTCTCATAGTCTAGTTTATTTCTTCAGACTATTCTTTTATTCATTCTCTGCCATTCTTTACATTTTGCCCAATTAGCTAAGCTGCCGCTCATCTTTGCAAAATTATATGTTTTTTTTCCCTTCAGCTTGATGCTTTCTTTAAACTTCTTTCATTAAAAGGCAGTGTGTCTTTCCCTTAGAATTTTGCTGTGTTGTCGGAATATGCTTATTGAGTATTCTGAAATATTCTTTTAGATGTCCACACCTCTGGTGATCTATCACCTATCCTACTATAACTGTTCACTACAACAAACTCAGCTTTCATGCCTACGCAGCTGCCCTTATTTAGGTTTAAATTATTGCCTTTTACTCTGTCTTCTCCCTTTCAAAATGAATATAGAATTTAATCACATTATAGTTGTTGCCTTTAGTCCAAGTTAATAGTCTCATAAGCTGCTATCTGGTTAGTTCCAGAACATACAGCTTTTAAGAAATTTTCTCAGAAGCATTCCATGAACACCTCATACAGTTTAAGTAAATTAAAATCACCATGATTAACTGCCATTCCTTTAGAACAAACACCCAATATTACTTCTTGTATATTCATTCTACATTGTAGTTAGTTAGTTAGGCAGCCAGTAAACTGCTTAGGCTAGAGATAACTGGAACTGCAGGTGCTGGAGAATCCAAGATAACCAAGTGTGAAGCTGGATGAACACAGCAAATCAAGCAGCATCTCAGGAGCACAAAAGCTGACGTTTTGGGCCTAGACCCTTCATCAAAGAGGAACTGATGAAGGGTCTAGACCCGAAACGTCTGCTTTTGTGCTCCTGAAATGCTGCTTGGCCTGGTGTGTTCATCCAGCTTCACACTTGGTTAAACTGCTTAGACTGATGACTTCCTTCCCCTCCAATCCCTCATCTCCTGCCCAACTGAGCTCTCATCCTAATCATCTGAAACAAGGTCATCTCTAATCATTGCACCAATCCCATTCTTAATTAGCAGTGTTACCTTTACCCAGCTTCCTATTCTTCCTGAACACAATATATTCTTCAGTATTCAAGACACAAACTTTTCATCAATTAGATCATATTTATTTATTTCAATGTCTACCATTAAAATTTGTTTAACTTCATTATGAATGCTGTGCACATTTAGACACAAGAATCTTTAGTTTGTTTTTTGTTATCTTTGTAACATCTCATTGTGACTCTTGATTATTCTTAATTTTTTTTTCTGTGCTTTCCTACCATTCTCTGATCTTTATATTTTGCTATCCTGTCTGGACTCTACCCCTCGTTTTGGTAGATCTAGTTAAGCTTAATCCCTTAGCCCATTGGCTCAATTTAAAGCCCTCACTACCACCCAAGTTATGCAGATCACAAAAATACATTGTTCAGGTGAACAATGTCCCAACAGTACACCCTCCATCAGGGGGTGTGGAATTGGAGGAAGAATGATTTTTTTCAAACTAGATGCAGAGATTGTAATGCCTGGAACTCTGACACAGTTAGGAGCAGGCCTGAAAACAAAAAAAATCAAAATTAAATGCAAGTGCTAAATAAGCCTTATGAATAATAAGTCCACGCAGCACTAGGTTGCTCTAGAACATTTTTTCAGCACACTACAGTCTTTCGATTTGAGCCTGTGGGTTCCCTAGAAGCTGTAGCATCACAGTGGTCCACATGGTAACAAATTTCTCAGCATTCATCTCTGCTGTGACTGCAAGATCCAGACCTTTATGAATTTAATGTAAAGACTGAAAGGACTCTTTATGGACCCAAGTGGTCTTTTCCTAACCTGCACTTGATACACAGCTCATCAGATGCACAGATCATTACAGCAGTAAGTCAAGTAAACCTACAGATAGTCATGGGTTTCTTCTTTCGCATTGATGCTTTGATTAACTCAGCTCCATGTAATGTGTCTGTGTGTCTTTTTGCCTTGGCTCTGTAAAACCACTCGCCAGTCATATTCCTGCGCTGAACTTCATTTTCAACTGATTCTTGCAAAAGTCTGAGAGAAGGAGAAATAAAATATTTAAAAAAGTATTCAGTATTTTATCAACCATTAGCTATGCACGTTTGAGAGTGTGAAATTCATTTGTTTTCCCCACATATTTCCTATATTGTCTGCTTAGCATTAAATGATACACAAAAGTGAAGTTAAAATTTCTACAATTTAGAGGTGCTAGTGTTGGAGCGCTCTGAAAGCTTGTGATTTCAAATAAACCCACTGAACTATAATCTGCTGTTGTCTGATATCTGACATTAAAAATGCAGAATTAAAGGAAACAAGAAAATGAAACATCAAATTGAGGGAAATTGTGATTTTTGTCATCTACTGAAGTGCTATTCAATACCGTTATGAAGGTAATGCTGAACATGCAAATTTATATCAAACATAAGCAAGTTTAGACAGAGCAAACATGTTCCTGAATGAATAAGCATATTTTAAAACAGAGAGATTGAGGATCAAAATAATCTCCTTGAATAAGACATTCTAGTAAGGAAGAGGTATTCATCGGAAAAAAGAAAATGCAACAATATTTTTAAAGCTAATCAGAGGGCCAAAAAGACATTTAAACAAAAAGACATTAAAAAACCTTAACAGTACATCAGCAGCTAGAGAAGCAGTGACTTCAAATTAATGCCACAGTCTCAAACTTAAGCATAACAACAGTAATAAATATGCAGCGTGACTTCTTCAAAATATTCAGAAAGCAACAAATGCAATATGAATTTCCAAAGTTGTCCCAAGTCAAATCAATGGCTTTCATTTGAAGGAGATGAAAGCTTTGGAAAGGTTAAATAAAATCAAAATGATTAGATTATTTCTACTTTTGTTTGCCAGGAAACTTAGGAATTTCTGAGACACTAGGTGGTAGTGGTCGACACTGCAAAACATACAACAGGAGTTTCCTAATTAAGACAGAGACAAGATTGTGTGTGGTCTCCTAAATACATTCTCCCGACATCTTCTCCTAAGCTGCACGGAGGTGGGAAGCAAAAATGGAGGTCTGTCTGTTACACAGAAGGCACCAAGCATCATGTAGCCTTTGGTGCTCTCCTTGCCAGCTCCAGTTGGTCACTTCCTCCCCATGGAGCTTTCCATCCCACGTTGCCACATACAAGGCCCTGTGACGTTACTGGAATATAGAACTCTCTGACAGGATGGAGGTGATTGACACATTAACAGCAGTGCTGCTTCATGGCTGTTGACCTCTCTGCAACCTCTGACCATGGTCTCTTGTCAGACAGGATTGTCAATTCTTTTCGTTCCTTGGAGGGAAAATGTTCCCATCTTCCTCTTGCATCCTGGAGGAGAATTGCTAAACCCAGCATTTTCCTTCTGGCATGTCCCCTGCACCATCCTGACAGTTTCTCTGACTTCTTAATTAAACTATGCTCCTGACGTTAGATTCAACGCTTTTCCTTCTCTGGGATTCCTACAGTGAGCACTGGTGAGCCTTCACATTGAAGGGTTCCACTCTAGACCATTGTCCTTTCTGCTTTGCTGTTTGTAACATTTGAAGAAGGACTGAATTCAGGTTTGGCATCAGGTGGTCAGCCCTTTGTGATCTGTTCCCATGCCTCTAGGATAGTAATTGTCCAGGCATCACATGAATGCATTTGGTTGACCTCTTTTCTCCTGTGCAGCAATAGAAGCTGCTTCTGGGACTGCTGCAACAACCAGCACCACATCCTCTAAGTTCAGCTCAAAGCTGTTTTTTTGCAACAACATATTTAAAGGTGTCACACATCAGATGATACCAAATCCACAACATGTTGTTATGTAAGTTTATTTAGACAATGGATAACATCTCCAGCACCTTTGAAAACAATTGAATTTTCAGATAGACTTCCTCATTTCAGATATTTTAAGCACTTACAGAGAACACAATGTCATGATTCATAGATTTCTAATTAAGCCCAAGGCAAATTTCAAACAAAACAAAACATTTGGAGAATGTAAATCTCTTCCATGGGACATTATACAAGGAAAAAGTCAACATTGAATCTAGCTGGAAAATCATGTTTTGGAAACACCCCAGGATGAAAAGCATGCTTTGTTACAAAAAAAATCACAATTTACAGCAGTAAATGTGAATTTGCTACATTTGACAATAAAAAGTAGTCATTTGCTGAACGAGGTCCAGCAAACTGATATTTAGTTTTTGTTGATCTCTGGCATTTATCGAGTTTAATAATTTGCAAAATCAATTATCATTTAAAGCAGCAAATAATTATTCAGATTTTTTTTTAAAATCAGGTTTTGTAAGTGCCTTCCTCCTACATAATGGATTCTTTCATATTTTATCTGAATGTAACATACTCCATGCCAAGACATTATTATATCAGGATATAATGAGTCGTTATTGAACAGATTCATCATAATTATTGTAAACAACTTTTGATTGCTTTCAATTATCCAGCATGCTCTCCCCAGTTACATTACATTAAGTCACGTCAATGTAAAGCAAGTGGCTTTTTAAGGGGCAAACCATAAGTCACTTTATACTTGAATGTTGAAAGAAACAAACTTTATTTGACTCTACCACAATTAAAGGTTATTCCACTGCTTTACAAATAATGCATTTTTGAAATTATGCCTCACATATTCAGATGGAAATCTGTTCTGCTTATCTGGTCCGACTGATATGAACTCAGGACCCACAATGTAATTGAATCTTAAACAACCTCTGAAATAGCCTTAGCAAGCCACTCAGCCAAACTTTTTGGGTTGGCAAACTAGAAGAAATGATGCGCCAGAGGGATCAGTGCAGATGCCTCAATTGTTCATAATTTATATAAATTGTGCAGTAAATTCTGGCCAAGCCAGCCACACCCACATCCCATAATGGATTAGAAAATTAAGGTTTTGAATACATAATTTAAAGGAATTACATTAATGTATGTTGCTGTAATTTGGAACACTGAGCACCAATGGATAATATGCAAATCCAAGGTTTAATCCTTTTTTTGAAATAACTTTGCTAAGATATTAAGGAACTCTTCTGTCAATGATGCAGCTAGATAGGTTTCAGATTTTTCAAAAGGACAGTGTTAGATTAGTTTCGATTAGATTAGATTCTCTACAGTGTGGAAATAGGCCCCTTGGCCCAACAAGTCCACACCGCCCCTTGAAGAATCCCACCCAGACCCATCCCCCTATAACCCACTCACCCCTGAACACTATGGGCAATTTATGGCCAATGCACCTAACCTGCACATCTTTGGACTGTGGGAGGAAACCGGAGTACCCAGAAGAAACCCACGCAGACATGGGGAGAACGTGCAAACTCCACACAGGCAGTCACCCAAGGCTGGAATTGAACCCGGGTTCCTGGCGCTGTGAGACTGCAGTGCTAACCACTAAGCCACCGTGCCACCCCAAATTTATTTCCAATGGTTGAGCTGTGAAAAAGTAAACATACTAATTGAAGTAGTCACGATGATTTCATAACTTTCTTCCAATTAGAAACCTGAACAACATGGTATTATTTCAAGTGTGACATTAAACCCAATTCCTGTCTGCTGTCAGCTAGCTCTATTTCAAACAATATAAAAACTAATCCCCAACTTCCTGCTGAATATTCATTCTTCAAATTTCTTCCTATGTTTTTGATAGTGGACTGAAATGGGAAAAGGATTGTTTTATAAACCAGAGATTGTGAAAGGGATTGCTGCATTTTTTTTTTATAAAAAAGCAAGTCACTGACACTTATTAGATTAGATTCCCTATAGTGTGGAAACAGGCCCTTTGGCCCAACAAGTCCACACTGCCCCTTGAAGCATCCCACCCAGACCCATCCCCCTCTAACCCCCACACCCCTGAACACTACGGGCAATTTAGCATGGCCGATCCACCTAGCCTGCACATCTTTGGACTGTGGGAGGAAACCGGAGCACCCGGAGGAAACCCACGCAGACACAGGGAGAATGTGCAAACTCCACACAGGCAGTCACCCAAGGCTGGAATCAAACCCGGGTCCCTGGCGCTGTGAGGCTGCAGTGCTAACCACTGAGCCACTGTGCCGCCCAAATTATTGTAAGTGCTGCTGGTATTACTGCTTTGTCAGACAGTTTGTGGGGGGAGGGGGGAAACGGGAGAGATTACTGCAGATGGGTCAGCACCAGGCATTGCATCAGAGTGAGATACAGCAGAAATAACTAACTGATTGGGTCTGTAGAGTTTTGACCAGTTGAAGAGTTGAGAGATTTGGTACTTGGTGGTAGAATATCTTGTGGGTGTCAACAATACTGTCAGAAGCCTTCAGATCTCCAAGAAGGGAGTGGTATCTGTCTCACTTCAGTAAAAAAAACTAAAGCCTGAAGACAGCCAATTTATTTTTCCTTGCCAGTTATTGCAAGTTGCAGAGAGTTTGTAATTTATGAACAAGTCACTATGTGTCTCTTCCATGAAAGAGAAGAGTGCCTGGAAAAGAAACATCAAAAAAATAGTAAATCCTGATGAGCAAAAATGATCATCTCAGCTAAATGCGTGGACAAGGACACATTGAACTGCCTTTGCAAATTTTCCCCTCCATCAATAATTTTTTTTGTTCGTCTGTGTACGTACACTGGGGCAGTTTTACAAGAAAGTTGGAGTTTTAAATAATAGTTATATGTCAACAGTTCATAGTTTACGTAAAGCTAAAACCTAATTATTTGTTAGAAATAGTAACACTTGTTGCACACAGGCACACTTGCAAGGACAGAAGATTGGCTGATTGAGCGAAAGCAGAAACGTGGTGTAAACGGGTCTTTTTGGTAAACTGCAAAAAGTGTTGTGCCAGAGGATCAATACTGAGGCCACACTGTTCATAACTTTTGTAAATGATTTGGACAAAGAGACAAAGTTTGGTAGCTAAATTTGCAGATGACACAAAGATACACCTGGAAAATAAGTGGTGATAATGAAAATAAGAACACAAGAAAGTTACAAAAAGATAAAGAGACTGTTAGTGGGCAAAAACATGTCAAATGGAACATAATGTGGGGAAATGTGAAACTGCCCACTACGGCAGGAAAAACAAACAAAAATGATCTAAACATTGAGAGATTTCAGTAGTTTGAATTGCAGAGGGATCCAGTTATCTTTATGAATGAATCACAAAAGGTCAGCATGCAGGTACGGCAAGGAATTAGGAAAACTAACAAATGTTGTCTTTAATCAGAAGGAGAATTGAATATACAAGTTAAGCTTCAATTTTGCAGGCTTCTTGTGAGACCACATCTGGAGTACTGCACATGCTATTGGTCCCCTATTTAAAGGAAGGATACAAATAAAATGGGGACAGTACGCAGAAGATTCATTAAACTAATGTCTGGAATGGGAAAATTACCTTGAGGAAAGTTTCAGATTAGGCTTATATCCCCTCGATTTTAGAGAATTGAGAGGGCACGCAAGGGAAACAAAATCCTGAGTGTATTGACAAGAGTGATGTGGAGAGGACATTTTCCTTTGATGGAAGAATCTAGAACTCAGGGTCACTTCTTAAAATTAAAATAATTCAGGAATTACCCATTTAAACAGAAATAAGGCAAAATTATTTTCACTCAGAGGGTCAGGAGCCTTTGGAACTCTCTCCCTGAAAAGAATGTAGAAGCAGTCTCCTTGAATATTTTTAACACTGAGCCAGATAGATTCTTATAAGGCATAGGGGTTAAATGATTATTTGGGCAGCGTGAATATAGATAGAAGTTTCAGCAATGATCCTACATAATGGAGGAACAGACTCGAAGGCCTGACTTTTATGTATCTCCTTTAATTATGTCAGCTTTTGTCTGGTTATGTTTAGTACATCCGGAAGCCAAGAAGAGAGGACTGGAAGAAAATGAGATAATAATCGATGACAGTAAACTAATGAATATTATTCAAGTGAGCAACAAGGTTGTGCATTCTTTAAAATTATCAAAAGGAAGAGAGGCCTAAGTGAACACAGGCTCGTTAGAGAATAATGCTGGGGAAATAATGATGGGGAAACAGGGAATGGCACGGGAGTTGAATTAATACTTCATAACTATCTTTACAGTAAAAGACACAAATAGCATTCTAAAGGATATTTATAAAAATAATTCCAGGAAAGAATCGCTTGCCATATGAGCAGTTTAGGACACTGGGTCTTTATACGATGAAGTTTACAAAGCTGAGTGGGGATCTCATTGAAACTGACAGAATACAGACAGGCTTGGATAGATTGGGCATGGAGATGTTGATTTACTTGTAGGAGATATTAGGACCCAAGGGCACAGCCTCAGAGTAAAGAAATGACCCTTTAGTACTGAGATGAGGAGGAATTTCTTCAGCCAGTAGGTGGTGAATCTGTGGAACTCATTGCCAGAGCATGCTGTAGAGGCCAAGTCATTGAGTGTTTTTAAGGCAGAGATAGACAAGCTCTCTATTAGTAAGGGCATCAAGGGTTATGGAGAGAAGGCAATAGATTGGGTTGAGGGTCATTTCAGCCAAGATTGAATGGTAGAGTAGACTTGATGAGCCAAATGGCCTAATTCTGCTTCTACACATTATGGGTTTATTAGCAGGATAAATGAGTCATTTCCTCACTGGCAAACTATATCTATTGAATTGCTGCAGGAATGAATGCTGAAGCTTAGCTGCTCATGATCAATATTAATTGCTTAGAAGGGATAGACTGTACTGTATCATAAGCAGAACTGACTATAAAGATAAATAGGTAAGCAAGTTGAGAAGAGGGTTTGGAGAGTGTGGAAGTCAAATATATTAACTAAGCAAGTGAACAAAACAATTAGCAAATGATGCATTACGAGAAGAAAATGTGATGTTGCTACTTTGGCAGGAAGAATAGAAAAGCAGACACCTTAAAGAAAGATTGGAGCATATTCCAACACATGAGAACTACATGTCTTCTACATTAATCACAAACATTTGAATACAGATGAAGAAAGTTATGGGGCAAACAAATGGAATATCTTTCAGAGGATGAAGCATAAAAGTAGGGAAGATGTGCTACAGCTGTTTGGGACATTTGAGAGACCACAACTGTATATCTACAGAGTTTCAAAGTCCTTACTCAAGGAAGGACATCCCTGCCTTGGAAACAGTTCAGAACTGGTTCACTAAACTGATTCCTTGGATAAAGGAGTTGGACTCCTCTTAAGCCTTTCCTCACGTTGGCCCAATACCAGAACTTCCCAAAGGATTGTGAGCTCATATTTTGGAATGGACACCTCGCTACTGACTCATCATTCCCGATCATTCAACTGTTCCTCGGTTTGAAGCTTTGTATGAAATATAGTGTCTGTAGCAGCCAGTGTCTCTGCCTCATCTTTTACCCAGGGTGTGTGCGCACGCATGCGCACACACAGCTACCACTGCTCAGTTCAGTGCCTAAGTGGCGTAAAGACATCAGGACTTCTGAACAATTAAGACAGCACTGCTGCCTCACAGCACCAGGGACCTGGGTTTGATTCCAGCTTCAACTGACTGTGTGGAGTTTGTTCATTCTCCCTATGACTGCATGGGTTTCCTCCCGCAGCCCAAAGATGCACTGGTTAGGTGGATTGGCCATGCTAAATTGCCCATCATGACCAGGGATGTAGAGGCTAGGTGGAAAAGCCATGGAAAATGCAGGACTACAGTGATATGGCAGAGGGGTGTTTCTGTTTGGGATGCTCTTCACAAGGATCAGTATGGACCTGATGGGCCAAATAGCCTGCTTCCATGCTGTAGGCATTCTACGAAAATCAGATGATGTAAAGCTTCACCAAGATAGCAGCTGAGACAGTTGCTGCCTCCACAAAGTTCTGACCTATACGTCTATTTATAAAGCCCAGGACTCCCATATCTCATTTATTATTTTCCAAATTCACCCCACCTATCTCAACCACTTATGTGTCTATCGCCTCCAAGGTCTCTCTGCTCCTGTACCCTCCTTTAAAACTATCATGAAGTATCCAGTTACAATACAGAGGAAGAAACTGCTCCCAGTCATAATAGGATTGAGAATAAATCACAAGTTTAAAAAGTGTTTTGCAAAACAAGTAAATATGAGATGTAAAAAGGTCTTTTTCACAAGGAGAGTGGCCTGACTGTGAAAGAACTTTCTATAAACAGTCTGGTTCACATCTGTATTAAAATCCAACGGTATGTTGGTGTTTTTTCTGCTTCATCTTACTCCCTTCAAAAACAAAAGTCATCCATGGAGCCCTGGCTTTGTTTCTTTGTATACATTGCCACAAGGGCGAATATGTACCTCGACCGTACTTGAACGCACACTGCTCAAGAAGACGTTTATTGGTTAATTACAGCTTTTCTGGGCAATTTTTGATTCCAATTTATCTCTGCCTAATCAGTAAAATATTCCTGGTCAAGCTTCTAAAGAATATTCAGAGAATAAGTGTCAAGGAAAACAAACTTTATTTAAAAAAGACTTACTGGGGCTTCATTTTGTCATGATGCTGTAAAAGAGAAAGATCATATAACATTGCAACACTTCCTGAAAAGTGTACAGTGCCTCATTGATACTTAAGCCAGACTCAACATCTTATACCACAAGAAGTTTTCACCCCACAATAGTTAGTCCTGCTCCAATTAACTGTTACACTGGATCAATCCTTGTCCTTCATAGATCCATGGATTAACAGGAAGCTTGAGGTACCATGATCACTACACTGTAAAAGTTGTCTTGTTGATACTTGATCCACATCTCCCAACTCATTCCCCAAAAACAGAACCAGCAATACCTATTCATTAGATTTGAAACAGTGATTCCAAAATTAACCTGAACACACACTAGAAGCTTTTTCCCATAATGATAATTATTTCAATATAGTCTGAGCCCTCAAGTATTTTTCCCATAGATCATGCACCTCTCATTGCTATGCAAATATGTTCCTTTATATCTTTTACACTAGCTTTTTTTGTTTACAAAATATACCCAATTGTGGCTATTAGCTATAATCCTTAACCCCTTCAATTTTCTCTCCAACATACTGAATAAACATTGTTACCCCTCCTTTCATTCCTGAAATTGTTGTATTCAGGAATATTTGAGTTTGTGGTCCTGCATTTTTTGAACCAGTCTCCACTATCACTACATCATATTCCTACATGGCCACCTGAAACTCAGACATATTTGTCATAGTCTGTGCATTTCCATAACTTCAACCTTACAATTTCATCTTTCTGTGACTTCACTTAATACATTCCTTTTTCTTAATGTACTGCAACGGGTCTCTCCTTATTCTTTATGTATCTTGTTTTTTTCTCCCCCCTGCCTCGCTACAATTATGTCCTAGGTTGCTACGTAGAGATAAAGTCATTAAAAGGATGCAGAATGTGTTCCAGTAAGTCTCTGATAAAGACTTATGGAAAAAAGACAGACTTATGGAAAAAAGACTTAAACGGTGAACATGTGAAATGCACTACCAAAAATTTGAAAGCAAATAGTTTGCAGCATTTAAAAAGGGTACATCAGCACTTTTTGGAAAATGGAATAAGAAGATAATGTTCACACAGCAAGATGAAGTAAGGCAAGAAGAGGATCCTGTGAAGCAATGAATATTGACATAGACCTGTGCTGTAACATCCATGACTGTGTTTTGCCATCGATCATTGAGAGCTCAATTTCAGAGTTCTATTTTAATATCATATCTGCAAGCATAAGACACACTTTAAAAACGAGGTCCAAGGCACAACAAAATTTTGGCTTACAATTCTCATGAACATCCTATAAACCCTCACATGCTATATTTTTCCCTCTTTCTTAATTCAAGATAAAATGAAGCAAGTGACTGCCAATTAGTTCTGCCCACTAGCATGCCAATGATGCCATGGAAAATGCCCCCCACCCAAGTCAAATCCTATTGCAACACATGCCAGCTTTCACAGAAAGGGAAAGCCACAAGACAAAACACAGGTGATTTGTTCCCTGGTTAAAGAGATACGACCAATTGGAGATTTAAAGATACTAGAAGATTGACACTGGCATAGCCAGAAGGAGTTATTAAATGGGGTCACTTTGCTTGAAATTGGTTCAGGAATTCTCAGAAGACAGATAAATGATTTTAGTGGACACTGAACATTTATGACTTGACCATAATGAGTAAGGAGGACAGGTGAAAGACAGCCTGCTGGCAATTGGGAGCAACTTCTTACAGTTCCAGTAAAGACAATTCTGTGAAAAGTACAGCATACATAGAAACATATCATGGGGCTTTTGGTTGTTAGGAAAGATGATCTCTTTATTGTAATTTAGTATATAATCCAAGTAACTTAATTGAGGTTGACTAATTTGTAACAGTAGAGTCTTCTCTCATGTGATCAAACTTTCAATGAGGTATGAACCCATGCCCTTCTGACGCAATGGCTAAAAGGTGACAACTAAGAAAGAAATTACAGCATAAGATGGTGCTCAACTAATTATTCTGATACTCATTGCCTTGACATAGAAAAGATACTCCAGGGTGCCCAGCATGAATGCTTTCAGGAAAAGGAGAAGAAGTTGAATGTCTATGCATTTTTGGAAAGTGAAATCCAAGAATAAGTAATGTGCAACATAAAGTGTGCATAAATTCAATTTACATATCATCACAATTCATTATAGAGAAACTGCACACATAGTATACTAAGTAGTAAAACTGCCCAAAAATAGTTTTTGAAATTCAATTTGACAGAATCATGAGGTGGTCACAGAGTCGTAATTACGACTCCAGAGTTTTCATCAAAGGCTGAATATAACAAACAAGATGAAATTTAAAAACTATGCAACAACTGCTGCTCTGTTTCACTGCCTTTTAATTATTTTTAATCAAATGAAGTGAACGTTAAGTTCCGTCAAACAAATAAAAAAAGACTTCTTGCATCTTGCTGCAACATATCATATGATAATTAAAGACTGTGGTGCAATCTTTGGAAAGCAGCAATCAACAAAATTAAAATTCACATGGTAACTCTTATACTGAGTAAATCCTAAGCATGTTTAAAAACAAAATTTGTAAACCAGACTTTTCCAAAGGAGGGAACCTTGTGGCATGCTTAGTTACTGGTAATTAGAATTTATTTTCAGCATCCTTCTGTTCAAAAATATTTTTGTCTCTAGGCTGCCGCAAGTCTTTGAAATAAAACATGTCAGCTTTCCTATTTGTTATAAAATTCTAGACTCTCAATGCATTATAAACTGAATTCTGAGAGTTTGGTAACTGTGATGCTTTGTAAGTTGTTCACCCATTCCTTTGGAAGGCAGACTATATCAATTCATATAAGAGTAATTCCAACTGCTTGACTCATCTTCGTTCCCTTCAAGTTTCGTGTCGCTTCTCTTTTCTTTGACACATACATGTAAAATCAAATTCCTACTGGAAAGTGATGAACATGTTGATAGACTTCAGGAGGGTAAACAAACATTTGGCAGATTAAACTTAATGCAGAAAAGTTTGAAATGATGCATTCCAGAAAGAAAAATATGTAGCACCAACCAAATGATGCAATTTCAAAGGGAATGCAGGGAAAGAGCTGGGCAAGTATCTTTACAAGTGTTCAAAGTTCAAAAAGGTATCTAAAACACAAATCAGATCCTGAACTTCATAAATAGAAATAGGGACTAAATATGCCATCTCATAATGGAAATGCAAATCAGGCTTCGAAAGGCTCAAATATTTGTCAGATACCGTTGTGCGTTTAGATTTGGAAACCCTGTTTAAAACACTTGTTGGAGTGTTTATGACCACTGGGTGAAACTGGAGGAGCAGTAAAGAACCTAAACTTAAACTGAGTAATAGAACCCATAGGCTGGTATCCAGGAGTGCACACAGCCTGGAAAGCACCCATACTTCTAGCTTGGGGTACTTAAATTGCTTAGCAACATCCAAATCAGAACCAATCAAAATAAACGAGATAACAAGGTGTAGAGCTACATGAACACAGCAGGTCAACAACAGAGAAGCAGGAAAGCTGACATTTTGGCTTAGGCCCTTCTTCAGAAATGGGGGAAGGGAAGAGAGCTCTGAAACAAATAGGAAGAGAGGGGTAGGCAGATAGAAGATAGATAAAGGAGAAGATAGTTGGAGAGGAGACAGACAGGTCAAAGAGGCAGGAGTGGAGCCAGTAAAGGTGAGCATAGGTGGGGTGTTAGGAAAGGGATAAGTCAGTCCAGGGAAGATGGACAGGTCAAGGGGACGGGATGAGGCTAGTCGGTAGGAGATAGGGGTGGGGCTTGAGGTGGGTGGGGGGGATAGGTAATGTAAAATGTTCTCCAAAGTCCACCCCAGGTTGCTGCTTGTCTGGATGACATGCTTTTAACGGGGAAGATCAATAAAGAGCACTTAGAGAACTTGGACATAGTGCTTAGATATTTTTCCCAAGGTGGGCATATGCCTTAGGAGGGGAAAGTGTGTGTGTTCCAAGCATACCCAGTGAACCACTAAGACCACAGAATCAACTCAACTTGTTACACCTGTTGGAAGATTATAGTGAACACAATCAAAGGTGCCCCAGCTCCCACATTTGTACCTGGCTTAAGCCTTCCCTTGGATTGGTGAATTATTACAGAAAGTCCATACATAATCTAGTCTCCATCCTGCTTTTGAAGAGGCAGCCTTGGAAATGGAGTCACAGCCAAGATTGTAGCCTTTAGGCCAGTGAAGAAGCAGCTATCATCTAAGATACTGGCACACTATGATCATAAGCGAGACCTGGTGCTAATGAACGAAACCGCTCCTCATTACTGTATCGGGGTAGTTTTGACTCTCAGAGGGCCCGATGGAGAGGAACACCCAATAGCGTATACTTCACTGACTTTGGCTGATGCAGAGTGCAGATACGCCCAAATAGAGAAAAAAGGTTTCTTTGGCATGGGAAACTTCCACCAATAACTTTAAGGACATAAATTTGTAAGAGTTACAAACCACGTGTCTTGCTAGGTCTACTCAAAAAAGAGGACAATGCCATGCTGCCCATAGCTTCAGGTCAAACTTAGCGGTGGTCTGTCTTTCTAAGTTTGATTAATTACAATTTGGAACGCTGTCTGGAAGATCAACTGGCTAATGCCTTAAGCTGCCTCCCACTGGCAGATACTCCACCAGAAGAGTCCTTTCTAATTTTAAACTCTCTAAATACCCGTCTGTTAACGGCTGACTAATATTAGACTGTGGGCGCTAAAAGATCCAGTTCTGAAAAAACTAAAACAGTTGATAGGGATGCCCCGGTAAATGAAAGGGTCATCACAACCAGAACTGAAACCTTTCTGGAGGCAAAGAGATCAGATCACCATAAAGGATGGTATGTTATTATGGAGAGCGATTGTCTTGAGTCAAGATCACTGCCAGATACTGGCTGACTCCACCGGGGTCATCCAAGGGTGTCCAAAAAGATGACGTTGCAAGATGTTATGTTGGGTGGTCAGGATAGGATGTAGCCGTGGCTGCATTGGTGGGGCCGTGCCCAGAGTGTCAAGGAAAAAAATTACCACGAGCAGCTCCCCCACCATTTGTGGGAATGGTCGGGAAAACCAGGTTACACGTCAACTGCACCAATCCTTTCCTGGGTCCAACATTCTCAGTCATTGTGGATGCCCCCTCAAAGTGGTTGTACGTGCATAGACTTCATTTATCAAAACACAGGGGCAACAATAGAAAAGCTGAAAGTATCTTTTCCAATATACAGGCTCCCAGAGGTGTTGGTTACAGATAACAGGCCAACAAAGTTTGGTGCTGAAACGAGGGAAATGGTCCTCCCTGAGTAACAGGCTTGGTTGATGTGTGGTCAGGTCCTATAATGGACAAAATTTAGAAAAGTGAGGCAGTCCTGAACAAGCATCTGGACTGTATGAAAACTGGAAAACTCAGATGGAGCATGATCAAAACATACCCAGCCTTTCAAAGCAGCTGGAAAGGCTGTCCAAACAATGGGCTCTCCCTGTCCGTATGACATCAGAGAAACCTCAGAGTCTGAGATGGGCATGGCAGATGTTGCAGCTTCGACGCCTTTAACACCTGAACAGTAGGATGAATTTCTTTCAAGACACTCTGACGGAAGAGGGTGCTACAGTCATATCGCCCATATCCGAGGCTAAATTGAAGGAACCAGACCCGGTGCGTAAAATGCCCCAGGAGAGGCTACAAGAAAAAGAACAGGCCAGTGTCCCTGGTCCTAGAGGGGCAGGGATGTAGACATTATAATGAGGTCAGTCAGGTGGACCTCATACAATGAGTTCCCTGTTTGGACCAGGTTAACAGCTCCAATCAGGGAGGCCTGGCTTGCAGATATAAACAGGAGTGTCAGAGGTTCTGTTGACTCTGAGAAAGCTGAACCAGTGTCAAGTACCATGTACATGTAAATAAAGGGGGACTTGGTAACAGGATACTGGCCTCTGTGGGATTATTTCTATCAGGAGATTGTAATTTAGTTTCTTTCTAGCTGGTGTGTAAACCTAACAGGCACTTAAAAGGATTATATTTTTGCACTGGAAATTTTTTTTGCCCCAGGAACAAGGTGGCATGCTTGAATTCAAGCTCCATTAAAATTGTTAAAGATTTTATTCTTATAAAAACTTCTTCAAAAATATTATTGAATCCTACTGGGTACTGGTTTCTTTCAAAAGAACTCATGCATTGATCCAAATAGCTTTCCAGTTTCGAATCCATTAGTTATCTTTACTGCAGTCTGTAGACAAAGAAGGATTTCCCCAATTTAAAATTACAGCAATGTTTCAAATTTTGGCTGTCAAATTCAAGAGTCCATAAAAGCAATCTTACATTCAGCAAGGTTTCCTTTAAACAATGCTTGTGTTTGATGACCATCTAACCTGCTGAGTGCTGGCACACAATCAGGATGAAATATATGTGAAGTTTTCAAATTTAAAATGGACCGTCATCACAACCTCACTTTTACCTACAAATTTTCATCATTTTTCATGATAGGTTGATTAATTAAGCTCCAACAATTGCCACAATGTTAATGCAGCAACAGCAAAATGGAAACCCACCGGATTTAAGCTTCACGCTAAATACCTGTATTACAGAAGTGCTATGATAGGACTTTTGCCCTTTCTAGCCCAGGAATCTCAAGGCGTCAATTTCTCTCATGCATTTTCATGGCTCCTTCCTTTGCTAGTGGAAATCTACCCCATGGCTCTACTTCCAGTGCATCCAGATTATGAACAACTTCAATGGATCTTGGTAATCATACAGTTATACCTTAAGCTGTTTTTCAGTAACTTTTTCATATTTGTACTTCATTAAAATACTGCTGTTCTGCAGCATCTTTATATTTTATGGCACTTCTACGATACCTTCAGAAGTTTCCAGAAAATATGTTTACATGCCAATTTTGCTTTGATTAATTTTCTACTTATTGTTGATAATTTTCTTTCCATTTGCAAATTTTGACTGAATTATTTTGTGGATCCCTGGTTACTCTCTAAACTATCCATCCACTTCCATCCCAGACCAAATGGGCACCAGCAGCAAACTTGCCTGTTTTGCAATGGGTTTCTGCATTTATGTTATTAACCAAAATAAATCAGGCTTTTAGTTGCTGCATGATAGAACATAGAACAGTACAGCACAGAACAGGCCCTTCAGCCCACAATGTTGTGCCAACCATTGATCCTCATGTATGCACCCTCAAATTTCTGTGACCACATGCATGTCCAGCAGTCTCTTAAATGACCCCAATGACCTTGCTTCCACAACTGCTGCTGGCAACGCATTCCATGCTCTCACAACTCTCTGTGTAAAGAACCCGCCTCTGACATCCCCTCTATACTTTCCACCAACCAGCTTAAAACTATGACCCCTCGTGCTAGCCATTTCTGCCCTGGGAAATAGTCTCTGGCTATCAACTCTATTTATGCCTCTCATTATCTTGTACACCTCAATTAGGTCCCCTCTCCTCCTCTTTTTCTCCAATGAAAAGAGACCGAGCTCAGTCAACCTCTCTTCATTAGGTAAGCCCTCCAGTCCAGGCAGCATCCTGGTAAACCTCCTCTGTACCCTCTCCAAAGCATCCACATCTTTCCTATAATAGGGCGACCAGAACTAGACGCAGTATTCCAAGTGCAGTCTAACCAAAGTTTTATAGAGCTGCAACAAGATCTCACGACTCTTAAACTCAATCCCCCTGCTAATGAAAGCCAAAACACCACATGCTTTCTTAACAACCCTGTCC
Organism: Stegostoma tigrinum; assembly: GCF_030684315.1. Classification (NCBI taxonomy): domain Eukaryota; kingdom Metazoa; phylum Chordata; class Chondrichthyes; order Orectolobiformes; family Stegostomatidae; genus Stegostoma; species Stegostoma tigrinum. The sequence continues at coordinate 53,864,811 of NC_081359.1, read as the reverse complement.
ACTTGGGTGGCCATTTTAAGGGATCTATGTATCTGCACACCAAGATCCCTCTGTTCCTCCACACTGCCAAGAATCCTATCCTTAATCCTGTACTCAGCTTTCAAATTCGACCTTCCAAAATGCATCACCTTGCATTTATCCAGGTTGAACTCCATCTGCCACCTCTCAGCCCATCTCTGCATCCTGTCAATGTCCCGCTGCAGCCTACAACAGCCCTCTTTACTGTCAATGACACCTCCAACCTTCGTGTCGTCTGCAAACTTGCTGACCCATCCTTCAATACCCTCATACAAGTCATTAATAAAAATTACAAACAGTAGAGGCCCAAGGACAGATCCCTGTGGAACACCACTCACCACTGACTTCCAGGCAGAATATTTTCCTTCTACTACCACTCGCTGTCTTCTGTTGGCCAGCCAATTCTGTATCCAGACAGCTAAGTTCCCCTGTATCCCATTCATCCTGACCTTCTGAATGAGCCTACCATGGGGAGCCTTATCAAGTGCCTTGCTGAAATCCATATACACCACATCCCCAGCTCGATCCTCATCAACCTTTCTAGTCACATCCTCAAAGAACTCGATAAGGTTTGTGAGGCATGACCTGCCCCTCACAAAGCCGTGTTGACTGCAATTAATCAAGCCATGCTCTTCCAGATGGTCATAAATCCTATCCCTCAGAATCCTTTCTAACACCTTGCAGACGACAAACATGAGACTTACTGGTCTGTAATTGCCGGGGATTTCCCTATTTCCTTTCTTGAAGGGAGGAATTACATTTGCCTCTCTCCAGTCCTCAGGTACGACTCCAGTGGAGAGCAAGGATGCAAACATCTTCGCAAGTGGCGAAGCAATTGCATTTCTCGTTTCCCAAAGCAGCCGAGACAAATCTGGTCCAGGCCTGGCGACTTGTCAATCTTAATGTTTGACAAAATTTTCAGCACATCAGCTTCCTCTATCTCTATCCATTCCAGCACGCACACCTGCTCTTCAAAGGTTTCATTCACTACAAAGTTCGTTTCTTTCGTAAAGACAGAAGCAAAAAACTCATTTAGGGCTTTGCCTACCTCCTCAGACTCCACACACAAGTTCCCTATGCTATCCCTGATCGGCCCTACTCTTTCTTTGACCGTTCTCTTATTCCTCACGTAAGTGTTAAAATGCCTTTGTGTTCTCCCTAATCCGTTCTGCCAAGCCTTTCTCGTGCCCCCTCCTGGCTCTCCTCAGACCATTTTTGAGGTCCTTCCTCACCTGCCTGTAATCCTCTAGAGCTGAACTTGACCCAAGCTTCCTCCACCTTATGTAAGCTACCTTCTTCCTTTTCACAAGAAGCTCCACCGCTCTCGTCATCCAAGGTTCCTTTATCTTACCCCTTCTGGCCTTCTCAGAGGACATATTTATTCATCACTCGCAACAACTGTTCCTTAAACAGTGTCCACATGTCTATAGTGCCTTTACCATGGAACAATTGCTCCCAGTCCATGCTTCCTAACTCATGTCTAATCGCATCATAGTTTCCTCTTCCCCAATTAAATATCCTCCCATTTTGCCTAATCGTCTCCTTCTCCATAGCTATGTAGAATGTGAGGCAGTTATGGTCACTATCACCAAAATGCTCTCCCACCACAAGATCTGATACCTGCCCCGGCTTGTTTCCGAGCACCAAGTCTAGAATGGCCTCTCCCCTCGTCGGCCTGTCAACGTACTGAGTTAAGAAACCCTCCTGAACACACCTTACAAAAACAGCTCCATTCAAATCTTCTGCTCGAAGGAGGTTCCAATCAATATTGGGAAAGTTAAAGTCACCCATTACAACAACCCTACTACGTCCACACTTTTCCAAAATCTGCCAACCTATGCTTTCTTCAATCTCCCTGCTGCTATTGATGTACTCCACCGTTAGACATCCTTCCTGTAATAAAAAGTTATTTCTCTTCTTTCAGTTTTAGAAAATCTATTTATAACGTTTTATATTAAACTACCACTGATTTCTGCTAGTGTTTCAGTTTTTTTTAGCCTCTGTTCTGGAGCCATGTTGAGTGCAGCTAACTCCCTTGCTCATTATTGTGACAAAACAAGAAATCGTTAAACAATTTGAACAGATTTCTGCAAGCATAATATTTTTACAAATCTTACCTGACTCTCTTTTCTTCAACTTTTCGCAATTCTGCATCCCTCTGTAACACCCTCATGATAGCGGCTTGTTCTTCCTCTGTTAGGTGACTTAAGTCAATCATCTTGACAACTAAAATGAGACTTAGTAAACCTAATTTCCAAAATTCTTTTAGTTACTATCTCTTTGAAAACAAAAATCTAGATTTTACGTTTCTTTGTGACTCATTTTCAGTTTTACTAAATATTATGAATAACACTCAAGTGACCAGAAGCTTCCAAAACATCAGCCAAGTTATGCTAGTCTTTTGAGTTAAGCTCAACTTCATGTCCTCTGATGTTCAAAAATGCCAAAACTCCTTTACTGTTTAGGCCATAAGTTCATAATGATGTACATTTTCCTCAGCTGCACCATGCACTTCGATGCTCCGAATAACATGTAGCAGGCTCTGAAACAAAACAGAAAAGGCAAGAGAGGTGTTACCATTTAATTGCAGTTCAATTATATACAATATATATCAAAACACTTTTCATTTTAAATAATAACCTGAAAAGGCAATTATTACACAATTGTTGATTCAATAATGCATGATTGTTTTAAAAATAATGGTTCCTGCAATCTTGCTTAAGTATGTTTAAAAGTGTCACAGTCTTTTCGGATCTTTACAGGCCACATGCTATCACCTGGATGAAGCAATAAGCAGCAAAATGAATTCTCTAACTAACTTTCTGCAAGCACAACTTCATCATGATCATTATGGGGCCCAGGTAAGAAACACTAGCTTCTTCATTTGCAGGTCAGAAAGAAAATTCCTAACACACAACAGCAATCAGGTAAATGAGTCCTGTGATCTAAGTCAAGACTTGCAAGAATCATTTCCATGACTATTGTGCAGTGCCACTTTAAACGGTATATGTCAGAGTTCTGCTATTTATCTCTCAGGATTTATTTCCCTGAATCAATTATGGCGGCTAATTCTACAGCATCTGTACTCAGAAAACAGAACTAATATTTTGAATCCAGTAACCCTTCTTCAGAATGGATAGCATCTAGGAAAACGTGGTATTTAATGCTAATAGGAAGAGGCGGGGGAAAGGAGAGTGGTGTTAGATGCCTGAAGAAGATGCACTATACGCGGCACATTAACTCTGTTTTCTCTCCATAGATGCACTGGAACTGGTCAGTTTCTCCAGCACTTCCTGATTTTGAATCAGATTTCCAGCATCGGCAGGTTTTTTTTAAAAATTTTGGCTATTTAATTTTGCTAGCTATATAGGGCTATATGATTTTGGTACCACCAAAGATGAGAATGGAGGCAGATGGGTCTAACATTTTGGCAAAGGCAGTTTTAGGGCCAGTAGAATTATTTCCACCACTTTGATCCTTCTGCTGTCCCCCACCTCACCCAAAAAAGAATCCCAGTTCAGGTAGTTCACATCACCAATCCTCTTTACTATTGTGTCTTCTTAAAATAACCATCAGAAGCTAGAGATGACAAATGGGTCTCCATCAAGACATTGTGTAAGATTAACTATTTCTCCTCTCAAAACCTGTGACACCAGATTGGGTGGAACTAATGCAACTTTGACATCACCTGTTTCAAAACCATGTCGTCATAAAACATTAAGAACCTTGTTAGAAGTACTGAAAGGAAGCAGAGCTTTTCCAGCTGGCCTCTAGTTTTCCAACAAGAGGGAGGACAGTTTAATAACAGAATGCAGACACCCAGCAACAAGCTGGTTCTAGCCAGGCTTTAGAGGCCCCTTGCCTGACAGGAGCAGTTAAATTACATCTTGAACTTTTTTCCACCATCTTGTTGATTCAAAGTAAAGAACAACCTACTCCTTTTCATTAAGAACTATTTTCATGTTCTCCCAATGCAATTCTGAACTAAATCCAAAGATGGCAAATTGAAAATAGATGAAATGAAACCTGTCCAATGCTCAAATTTCTCTTGCTGTCCATAGCCTCAGTTTAGCTTTTTATTTGTCACAATCAATGATGGCAGCTATTGTTGAGTTTTAAACAAATTTAGAAGGATATGAGCTTGATGGCATTCAACTTTGGAATAGCAATTCATTCAGATAATCAGATGTAGATTGCCTGCCAGATCAGACTCAAAAACTGAACTTTAAATTTTAAAAGGATGGGGACAATTGAGAGCAAAAAGAATGCAGAAGCCACAGTAGCCTCAGAAGTTAACTGAACCCTTTTTGATTGGTTAGTGGTGCGCAAGCACCACTTATTACACAAGCATTCGTTGTCCATCCCTAATTGAGAGAGTTAAGAGTCAACCACTTTTCTGGAGTCTGGAGTTGCACACAGGCCAGACCAGGCAAGGATGGCTGTTACATTTTCACTAAAAGGACATTAGTGAACCAGATGGACTTTTAATAACAAGTGTAACATGGTCACCATTACACTTGGCATTTTTTTTTAAAGGATTCAAGTCCATTTTCTGAGATTATTAGACCGGGATTCCTGACTACTTGTCCTGTGGTTATCAGGTTCTGAAAATGTTCATGAGTCAGGTATCTAAAATACAGGTAAAAGTGAAGGAAATGGAAATTCATGTATAGATATAACTCTGTATGTAACAGTCTTGTATTTGACCTAATTTGATGACTGCACAGATGATGTCTGATGGAGGTGGCCACCATATGCAAGACTGGTAATAGTTCATTGCTGTCATGGTGTACTCCAGCTATATATGTGACAAACAAAAAAAGATGTGTCCTGGGCCCAGACGGTAAAAAACTACATTTCCCTGAGATAATCCAAATGAACAAACAAACAGTCATTGTTTTGCAGACACAGCAAGGCCTTTCAAAAAGTTGGCTTATTAGGTGCAAACATACAAAATTGGCTCTGGATCACCCCTTATCTTTTCTCATATGGTGATTGAAAGGTTCTCAAGCAACTATCTAATGTTTGTTGGTTAGGGATAAAGATTTCCTTTCTGATCCATGGATAACTGCTGTTGCAACTTCTTTTTGAAAGTGAAACTGGTCAGCATTAATTATCATGTCACAACAAGACATTTACACCTTACAGATATTGCTACAATCTGCCAGGTGGATTAAATTTCTACTGCTTAACTTGGCCACGTACTTCTATGCATCATCCTGTTGTTGTTAGATCAGGGGAATCTCTTCCAAAAACTGGTTGGGTTGAAGACTGCAAAATTACAACAGGGAGACTAATCCATGAGACTATGCACTGGCAGAAAAGCATATGATGTTGCTAAAGCACAAGGTAGCTTTAGAAAGCTATCTGCTTTCTAGAACCTTCAGGATATTCAACATTACCCCTCAATGCTGACTAGAAAAAAAACTGAAGAATCTGGAGACAGGATAAAAAGAGAGGAGAAAATGTTTTTTAGAAAGGGGAGAAGATAGATTGTTGAAGAATGAGAAAAAGAACTTACACGACAGAAGAAGCATCTCTAGTATTGGATAGATGAAACAACTGACCATCTCTGCAGCATTAACCTCACACATTTTTTACCAATTACTTTCCGATTCTAAATTTGCTGCTGTTATGCTTACATTTGGAAGGGATTTGGAATCACAGTTAAGTTGTTTCATTGACTTTTAGTGAAAAACTATTAAATCAAACACCTAACTTGACAAAAAACACTTTTATTTGAGCCTGAATACTTTTAAACCAAAGACAAATTACAAACCCAGCATTTGTACAGCTTCAAAATGAAAATAGCACTTATAAACTAGGAGTGAAATAACAAATAATTTTAAAAAGTTAACTTTTAGCTGCAGGCATTTGGAATTTTATTTTTTAAATGATGATAATGCTATGTTCAGGTTTGTTACATGACTAGAACATTATATACCAAATTATGTCATGATCCCAGACTGTCAACTTTATGTTGTCTGAATGGATGAATTCATTGGAAGGGTCTGCTTCTGTGCTGTGTGACTATATGATTCAATGTCATGATTTGGTTTGGGACCAAATAACCTTTTTCATAAAGTGGGCAAAAAAAAAATGAGATTCAGGGGACTCAATAAAACCAGAAGATTCCAAGGTTCTAACAAATAACAATATTATGTGATACAAGTTAGAATCTAGTCATACAAGCTGAAATAAATATTCATTTTGTTTTTAAACACAGAATTAAGGTATGATCAGCACAGGTAATATAGTGATTGAATACCCTACAATGCACATCATGTAGAAAAATGCATTCATTACAGATACGCATAGGTTTCTTCATAACTACCCCCAGCATTAATGACATGGTGGGTCATCAAATCTCACTGAACGTCACAAGAGATTAAAATTCTTCACTTTGGTCACATTGGCCTACAGACTCATGGACCGCCTCAACGATTGCTCTGTATTAGTTGATCACCCCCTGGCCTGTATTCATGCTACCCTAGATTCCAAAACTGTACTTTAGTATTTAATCACTGGCCCAAGACCAGTTTTTCACCAACAGCTAACTTTACCAAGTTAAAAGCTACCTAAGTTTCCACTGAGCTCTAATTTTGCTCAATTGAATCAAACAAATACTTCTAATGACGTTTTCAGATTGCACCAAAGTGTTAATGATTGCAGGCTACTCCTAAGCTCTGCGGCTTCCCCTAGTATAAGCTAATGTTCAGTTTCTCAGCACGACAGGGCTTCAACCCTTAGCTGCTTGTTAATTCCTAGAGCTGACTTGGGAAGATTTCTAACAGCACACAGTAACCCAACTGTTCTGGTCTCCTTCCCCGCAGGACAGCTGAAAATTAGCCTTCCCAACATGGTATTGGCTCTTGTCTCATCTCTTTCTCCAACATTTTAACGTGAAAATTCCAGTTCAAGAGTTTGCTATTAACAACATTTCGGCTTATGCAAATATGCGTAAACTATTTTTACATTTCTGGTTATGGGAGAACAGATTATGAATGTGTTCATGTTATTTTTGTTCAGCTTGTTTGTCTAATTATGTCACACCCAGCTTTTACCCTTTTCATTTTACACTGAAATGCAGGAAAGACATCTCAAGAAAATGAAATGAAGCACTCATGGTCTTCCAAATTAAAAAAGTCTTTTTCAAAAGGTTCTGAGCAATAAAGCCTAACATAACAACTGACGCAGCATCTGGATATAGAAGATATTTTGATTCTGAATCAACAAACTGTATAAAACAAAAAAACTATTTAAATAAAGGAACAGACCAACCAGTTCCTAAAGAAGCATCTATCATTCAAGAAAATCGTAGTGATTTGGGGTTCAACTCCATTTTCACATGATGCACTTACCTATCCAAAAAAAAACAAACTGACAAGAGACCCAGTTACCCTAGTATCTGCAGCATTCCAGGGTGGAATGGACCCAGTAGAAATTCAACTGGAAAATTCACCCAGCTGTGGGCAGGAGCAGAAATTACCAGTAGGCTGGACTGCTAGATGTTGGTTTGGAGATTCTCCTCAGAAAACAACAAGGTTTAATAGATACCGGACATTATGACTACAAAATGGGGAAAAAAGCAAGCCCATTGAAAGATAACTTTGGACTGCTCCTGGAAAAGCCTATAATTCTGCAAATAGTGTAACGTACTAAGCATGACTTCATTTTGTTGTGTCATTTTAGGAAGATGAAGGATATTTGTTCGGTAATTTAGTGCATTGGTTACCTAATTATGAATATTTAGTCCATGCTATCTTTAAATGTGTTTGGTAAATAAGAGCATTTTAGCATTTAAATCTTAATGAGATTGTGATGAAACATATACAACATATCAGATTTCAAAGTTGGATTTTAAAAATAGAAGCGGTGTGATTTTGGTCAGTTATGCGAAGGTTTGCTTTCCAAAAAAAAGTCAGGAAATCAGTCATTCAGCAACAATGACCAAAATACGTTGTTTCCAAGAAAACATGCCAACTGCAATTAAGAGGTTAGGAGAATCCCATAACATTAATGAGTAAACTTTTTATACCATTGAGTTTATGGCAAGTAGAATAAATAAAACAAAGCTAACAGTTTTGATTTTAATTCAGAGACAAAGAACCAAGCTTTTCAATTCTGAGGGAAAATAAGAATTAGTTTAGTTCAGCAGAACCAAATCACCACAGCATAAGCATATTTCTAATGCGGGATTTTCCCAGTCGGGAGAGCTTGCATTGAATTCATCAAGTTATTTGAACAGAGAAAGTTTGGGCCCTCAGAATTGGTAAAGTTTCAAGCCTGCAGATTCATCAAGGAATCATAACACCATCTCCATTATTTGTGGAAAAGCAACTGGAACTAAATAATGGGAACAAGAAACCAAGTTTTGGAATGTGGTAACTCAAAGAGTAGAGTCATTCATTTCCTGTATTAGAAACATATTACTATAGGAAATGACTGAAAACAATACAAAGTAAAGAGTGGACAAACCAATAAGACTAGAATTTAGAAAATGAATTTAAAAAGGGAGGAAACTAAAAGCTTTAATAATTGCAAGGAACATCTTAAGCAAAGCAGAAGAACTGAAACGACAAACAAAAATATATGTTTGTACTGGTAGTCATTACAGAGATATGGCTGCAGGAGAACATGGATTGGGAACAGGGTAGAGCATTATAAAAGGACAAGAAAGTAGGAAAAAGATGGAGGGTTGCTGTCAGTTAAATGAGCATATTAGCAGAATAGAGAGGAATGACCCAAGTCCAGAAAATGTGGATGTGGAAAGAGTTTGGGTAAAAGTGCAAGATGATAAATTAAAGTCATTTGGGGAGTAGCATACAGGTCTCCTACCAGTAACCATTAAGTAGGGTGGAGTATAAAAGAAACAATGAGAGTTCATCAGAAAGACACAATGATAATCATGGGAGATTTTAGTGCACATAAAGACTGGAAAAGTCACATGAGCAAAGGTAGTCTTGATGAGGAGTTAATAGGGTGTTTTCAGGATAGCTTCTAAGAATTAACTATTTTGGAGCTCACCCTAAAGCAAGCTATTGTTGAAGTGGTATAGCTCAATGAAATAGTTTTAACTAACGACTTCAGCGAAGCTGACTCTAGATCGTGGTGATCATAACATAAATTAATTTAGCTTACAGGAGACATGACTGAGACAAAGGCTTTATTGAAAAACAAATTAAACAAGGGTGATTATGGAAACATGAACACAGAGCTGGCTAAAGTGAATTGGCAAATTTAATCAAAGTCCATACAGAGACAAAGACAGAGGCAGAGTCAGACATTTAAGGGGATATTTCATTCATTTGTGGTTAACTAGAAAAGATTAATAATAGTATCAAACCTAAGGGTGAAGAAAAAAAAAGGAGAAAGGAGGCCACACCCACAGGCTGGTGTACGGCATCAAACAATGCATCCCTTCAGCTGGTTGCAACAAGCAAGGTACTGACTGACTATCTAACATGCCTACAATTGCAAAAGTCATGAGTGTCTAATATTAGATGCAACTATGAAATCAGACAGCATTTGCTCGATTTGTTTGGAGGTGCAAAGAATGACAATGACAACCAATTTAGGACTGCCAGGCCCACTGAGGGTGCATATGTGTGCATTGGAAGCCATATACATTTATGCTCAGGGTCCTGATCTTTGAAGACAGAAAGAACACATACACTTACTGCATTTGTTTGAACCCTACAAAATAGGTAATAGCCATTTCCTCAACCATTTCTCAGTATTATGACTCTGACTCTGGTCACGGCAATCTGTAAGGATTGGCTTTTAAATGAAGCCACATTCTTGTCAAATCAATATTAATGGTACATCCACCATGACAACACCTCTACCACAGCCCACTTTATCAACTCAACAGTACTCTCCTCTAAACTAGAATAAATACTGTTCTCCACTTCTAATTGGTATTCATAGAAGATGTGTCGGCACAAGCTTGGAGAACTGAAGGGTCTGTTCTTATGCTGTATTGTTCTTTGTTCCAGGTCCAGATGGTAGCCATCTCAAAAGCTCTGACAAAACCAGGTCTTCATTCAGCAATACTAAAGTTCTCTACAACAAATGGCTCTGTGAAAAATATAACAGTGCAAAGACATGAGCATGTCAGAATATTTTATTAAAAGGCAAAAAAAACACTAAGGAGAGAAAAGTCATTTGACTGCATCTGTCTTCACTATAGGATGATAGGATTAACATCCCTGAAGCAGCTAATAAAAAAATCAGGAAGTGGAACCAAGGGAGGAACGCAGGAAAATCACAATCACCAGAGTGGTACAGGGTAAACTGTTGGAGTAAGAGGCTGACAAGCACCTGTGTCTTAATGGACTTCACCCTAGAGTATAACAAGTGGCGAGCAGGATATTGGATACATTGGTTTTAATTTTTAAAACTCCTTGATTCAAGGAAAGTCCCACCAAATTGGAAGCTGGCAAATTTAACTCTTTTATTCATAAAAGGGAGGGAGATAATGCAGCAAACTACTGGTCTGTTAAGTTAATATCTGTCATACGGAAATTGTTAGTAGCTGTTAAAGAAATTATAGCAGGGCACAACTAACTTCAAGGTAATCAGGTAGAGTCAACGTGGTTTCATGAAAGGTAAATTTGGAGTTCATCGAGAAAGTAGCACGTACAATGCATAATAGGAAACTGATGAATGCACTGTACTTCTGTTTCCAGAAGGCATTTGATAAATTGCTACATCAAAAGGTTACTGTAGAAAACAAAAGCCCAATGTGCAGAGGGTAAAATATTGGCATGTATAGAAGATTGCCTACTTTTCCCTGTTAGCCAGCCACAGATGGATATTTCGCTGGTTGGCAAGATGTAAGAAGTGGTGTGCCACAGGCAGTGATAGCACCTCTTTTTTTTTTACAGGCTAAGATTGTATCCACTGGGATTTAGAAGAAGAAGGACTTGATTGAAACACTAGCTCCTGAACTGTTTTGAAACGGTAGATATGGAAAAGGATGTATCCTCTTATGGGAGGATCTAGAACTAGAAACCACTGTTTAAAAATCAGGGGTAATGCATTTAAAAGATATAAAGTTTCTATCTTTCGAGAAACTTCATGAACCTTCGAAATCTTCTTCCTGAAAAAGGTGATGGAAGCAGAGTGAATGAATATTTCAAGGTACAGGTAGATAAATTCTTGTTAGAAGGTGAAAGATTATCAGGGATAGATGGAAATGCAAATTTGAGATCATAAACAGATCAGCCATGGTGTTATTCAATAACACAAGGCTTCAGGAGTTGAATAGCCTATTCCTGCTTCTTGTTTGTATGCCCATATGAAGGAGTCAGTCAAGTAGAGACTCCAAAGTTCAGATGGAAACAATTTCTTTGGAATGCATCTCTGCTGTGGGTAATATTGACAAAAAGGTTGCAATGTTTCTTTGCTGTTTAAAGATCTTTCTAAACTGTTTTCTATATTTGTAATCACTTGACATAGTTCATTACACAAATGATGGGGCAGAAAATGTCGAATAGGACATCTGCAGCTTCAAGTAAATATGTTCCAGTGATTAGCCGCCACAATACCCATCTAAAATAAAAAATTAATTATATGATCTATCAAGCCAGATTTCATTTTGGGTTTGATTTACCCAGTAGGACCAAGAGCTAAGATCGGTGCACAATCTTTTGATTTAGTCATTGAGAATTCAAAATTCTTGGGTTCAGTATCTAGAGATTGTAACAAAACAAAATATAACCTGTCTGTATAATTTAATAATCAATCACTCTAAACCTGTCAAAAAGCTATATGAAGATGTTGTGTACACAGACAGGAAGATAAGCTACAAAACCACAGTAAGAAGACAGTAACATTATGATGCAATGATAAGATCTTTCATTCAAAAATTCATAATCTAGATAAAAAGGATTATTTATTTTCAAACTGTTCCACATTTGTTGATGTGTTTTCACTTAAATTAGTACCGGATGCATTCATTCCCATTCTGCATGGAAGGATACTGGAAAACAGTAATGATCTAGAAGAATGTAAAGGCAAGTGACACCACTTGGGCTGTGCTAGTTAAGCTCATAAGTGGGAGGTTGCACCTTACATTTTCACGGGTATTCACCTGCAATACATTGCTTATGATTGGTGCTTGGAAGGACTGAGCAAATTCTAGACGACTTGTGTTGTGGAATTATTGTAGCAAATTTCTTACACAAGGTCACAGACCTAAAACGCCAACTGTTTCTCCCAGCAAAGATGGTAATAGTCCTATGGAGTTTCATCAGCATTTTCTGGTCAGATGTCCAACATATGCAATGTTTTGTTTTTGTTTGAAAATCATGCAGAAAAGCATGTCAGTAAATTACTGTTCTTACCAAGCAACTGTAGTATTCAACTGTCTTTCAATAGAATAGATTAAAAATACCTTTTATATAAACAAGTTCCCTCAATAAGAAATCTTCAAGAATTGGCAGAATTTATTCTAAGGCCAATCCTAGAGAACGAAACTCGCAAAATTCACTGCAGCTTTGAAACTAGAACTACACTCCTTTGGACTACTTGCAAATTAAATTTACTAAATGGCAAACTCTACAAAAAACTAAAAACCCAAAGAACTGTGAATGCTGTAAATCAGGAACAAAAACAGCGATTGCTGGAAAGGATCAGCAGGTCTGGCAGCATCTGTGAAGAAAAAAAAATCAGAGTTAACGTTTTGGGTCCAGTAAGCCTTCCTCAGAACTCCGAGGAACTCCAGTTCTGAGGAAGGGGCACTGGACCCGAAACATGAACTCTGATTCTTTTCTTCACAGGTGCTGCCAGACCTGCCGATCCTTTCCAACAATTTCTGTTTTTGTTGTGGCAAACTCGACAACCTAGTTCCTGTTTTGGATTCTCAAGTGAACTGTAAACTTTTTGCAAAACCAGTAGAACTTCTTTTGAAAAGTGCAAATTCTACTTTTGGTGTAGTAATGACAGAAATACTTATTAGTTCTAAAAGTATATAAATACTCACAATAATAAATCTAACCAAATACCTTATGACTGTGACTTTTGTACCCCATCTAATTGTTAAGATAGATCAAAATTTGTCACATTTCATTGATAAAGTTACAAATCATTTCCCAACATACCAACAAAACTGACTATTTGAGATTGATATCAAGTAAATACTTAAGACGTAGTCAAACAGCAAATGCTTGCAGAAAAGCCAAAAGAACCGCGGATGCTGTAAATCAGGAACAAAAACAGAAGTTGATGGACAGCAACTTCCAGTAACGTGTTTTGGTAGCAAATGCTTGCATCTTTTGTTTCAAATGTTGAATACATTACAGGTCTGTAAATACTGAACATTTGTTAACTATTTTGCAGGAGATAGAAAAATGCTACATCAATTCGTCTTAAACAAGGCTCTAAAAAAAGAAACTTCATCAGTTCAGAGTCTGGGGCAGCACAGATCTTCATTAATTTCACTATTTCGAAAACCATAAACAAAATCAAACCATTAAAACTAAAATTAAATGACAATACAAGAGCAACACTTGGGATCATATGTTAATGGTAAAAAGAAAATCCTTAAAGACTAATGAAATGATCTGTTTCTGCCACGTACAGCCAGCAAAATTCAGAAACAGCTCAATAGCAAAAAACATCACAAAATCCCATCAAGATAAAGTGTGGAGCTGGATGAACACAGCAGGCCAAGCCGCATCTCAGGAGCACAAAAGCTGACGTTTCGGGCCTAGACCCTTCATCAGAGAGGAGGATGGGGAGAGGGAACTGGAATAAATAGGGAGAGAGGAGGAGGCGGACCAAAGATGGAGAGAAAAGAAGATAGGTGGAGAGGAAAGCATAGGTGAGGAGGTAGGGAGGGGATAGGTCAGTCTAGGGAAGACGAACAGGTCAAGGAGGCACGATGAGGTCAGTAGGTAGGAAATGGAGGTGCGGCTTGAAGTGAGAGGAAGGGATGGGTGAGAGGAAGAACAGGTTAGGGAGGCAGAGACAGGCTGGGCTGGTTTTGGAATGCAGTGGGGGAAGGGGAGATTTTGAGGCTTGTGAAGTCCACATTGATACCATTGGGCTGCAGGGTTCCCAAGCGGAATATGAGCTGCTGTTCTTGCAACCTTCGGGTGGCATCATTGTGGCACTGCAGGAGGCCCATGATGGACATGTCATCTAAAGAATGGGAGGGGGAGTTAAAATGGTTTGCGACTGGGAGGTGCAGTTGTTTGTTGTGAACCGAGTGGAGGTGTTCTGCAAAGCGGTCCCCAAGCCTCCGCTTGGTTTCCCTAATGTAGAGAAAGCCACACCGGGTACAGTGGATACAATATACCACATTGGCGGATGTGCAGGTGAACATCTGCTTTATATGGAAGGTCATCTTGGGGCCTGGGATAGGGGTGAGGGAGGTGGTGTGGGGGCAAGTGTAGCACTTCGTGCTGTTGCAGGGGAAGGTGCCGGGTGTGGTGGGGTTGGAGGGGAGAGTGGAGCGGACAAGGGAGTCACGGAGAGAGTGATCTCTCCGGAAGGCAGACAAGGGTGAGGATGGAAAAATGTCTTGGGTGGTGGGGTCGGATTGTAGATGGTAGAAGTGTCGGAGGATGATGCGTTGTATCTGGAAGTTGGTGGGGTCGTATGTGAGAATGAGGGGGATCCTCTGGGGGTGGTTGTGGCAGGGGCGAGGTGTGAGGTATGTGTTGCGGGAAATGTGGGTGACGCGGTCAAGAGCGTTCTCAACCACTGTGGGGGTAAAGTTGCGGTCCTGGAAGAATGTGGACATCTGGGATGTGCGGGAGTGGAATGCTTCATCCTGGGAACAGTTGCGGCGGAGGCGGAGGAATTGGGAATAGGGGATGGAATTTTTACAGGAGAATTGGTGGGAGGATGTGTATTCTAGGTAGCTGTTGGAGTTAGTGGGCTTGAAATGGACATCAGTTTCTAGCTGGTTACCTGAGATGGAGAGTGAGAGGTCCAGGAAGGTGAGGGATGTGTTGGAGATGGTCCAGGTGAACTTGAAGTTGGGGTGGAAGGTGTTGGTGAAGTGGATGAACTTTTTGAGCTCCTCTGGGGAGCAAGAGGTGGCGCCGATACAGTCATCAATGTAATGGAGGAAGAGGTGGAGTTTGGGGTTTGGGGCCTGTGTAGGTGCGGAAGAGGGACTGTTCCACGTAACCTACGAAGAGGCGGGCATAGCTTGGGCCCATGGCCACCCCCTTTGTCTGTAGGAACCGCCTCAACCCGTCGACATCAACCGCCTCAACCTCTCCACCCCTCTCACCCTCTCCAACCTCTTCCCCCACCAAACAGGCAGCCCTCCGCTCCAATCCCAAACTCACCATCAAACCCACAGACAAGGGTGGTGCAGTGGGAGTATGGCGCACTGACCTCTACATCGCCGAGGCCAAACACCAACTCTCCAACACCACCTCCTACTGCCTCCTTGATCATGATCCCACCCCCGAGCACCAGACCATCATCTCCAACACTATCCATGACCTCATCACCTCAGGGGACCTCCCACCCACAGCCTCCAACCTCATTGTTCCTGTTCCCCAACCCCGCACAGCCCATTTTTATCTCCTTCCCAAAATCCACAAACCTGCCTGCCCTGGTCGACCCATTGTCTCAGCCTGTTCCTGCCCCACCGAAATCATCTCCACCTATCTGGACTCCATTTTCTCCCCTTTGGTCCAGGAACTCCCTACCTACGTCCGTGACACAGCCCATGCCCTCCACCTCCTCCAGGACTTCCAATTCCCTGAACCCCAACATCTCATTTTCACCATGGACGTCCAGTCCCTATACACCTGTATTCCTCATGCAGATGGCCTCAAGGCCCTCTGCTTCTTCCTGTCCCGCAGGCCCAACCAATCCCCCTCCACTGACACCCTCATCCACCTAGCCGAACTCGTCCTCACCCTCAACAACTTCTCTTTCAATTCCTCTCACTTCCTACAGACAAAGGGGATGGCCATGGGCACCCACATGGGCCCAAGCTATGCCCGCCTCTTTGTAGGTTACGTGGAACAGTCCCTCTTCCGCACCTACACAGGCCCCAAACCCCACCTCTTCCTCCGTTACACTGATGACCGTATCGGCGCCGCCTCTTGCTCCCCAGAGGAGCTCGAACAGTTCATCCACTTCACCAACACCTTCCACCCCAACCTCAAGTTCACCTGGACCATCTCCAACACATCGCTCACCTTCCTGGATCTCTCACTCTCCATCTCAGGTAACCAGCTAGAAACTGATGTCCATTTCAAGCCCACTGACTCCCACAGCTACCTAGAATATACATCTTCCCACCCACCCTCCTGTAAAAATTCCATCCCCTATTCCCAATTCCCCCGCCTCCGCCGCATCTGCTCCCAGGATGAGGCATTCCACTCCCGCACATCCCAAATGTCCACGTTCTTCCAGGACCGCAACTTGCCCCCACAGTGGTCGAGAATGCCCTTGACCGCGTCTCCCGCATTTCCCACAACACATCCCTCACACCTCGCCCCTGCCACAACCGCCCCCAGAGGATACCCCTCATTCTCACGTACCACACCACCAGCCTCCAGATACAACGCATCATCCTCCGACACTTCTACCATCTACAATCCGACCCCACCACCCAAGACATTTTTCCATCCTCACCCTTGTCTGCCTTCCGGAGAGACCACTCTCTCCGCGACTCCCTTGTCCGCTCCACGCTCCCCTCCAACCCCACCACACCCAGCACCTTCCCCTGCAACCGCACGAAGTGCTACACTTGCCCCGACACCTCCTCCCTCACCCCTATCCCAGGCCCCAAGATGACCTTCCATATAAAGCAGATGTTCACCTGCACATCCGCCAATGTGGTATATTGTATCCACTGTACTTGGTGTGGCTTCTCTACATGAGGGAAACCAAGCGGAGGCTTGGGGACCGCTTTGCAGACCACCTCCACTTGGTTCACAACAAACAACTGCACCTCCCAGTCGCAAACCATTTTAACTCCCCCTCCCATTCCTCAGACAACATGTCCATCATGGGCCTCCTGCAGTGCCACAATGACGCCACCCGAAGATTGCAAGAACAGTAACTCATATTCCGCTTGGGAACCCTGCAGCTCAATGGTGTCACTGTGGACTTCACAAGCTTCAAAATCTCCCCTTCCCCCACTGCATTCTAAAACCAGCCCAGCCTGTCTCTGCCTCCCTAACCTGTTCTTCCTCTCACCCATCCATTCCTCTCACTTCAAGCCGCACCTCATTTCCTAACTACTAACCTCATCCCGCCTCCTTGACCTGTCCGTCTTCCCTAGAAAGACCTATCCCCTCCCTACCTCCTCACCTATGCTCTCCTCTCCACCTATCTTCTTTTCTCTCCATCTTTGGTCCGCCTCCTCCTCTCTCCCTATTTATTCCAGTTCCCTCTCCCCATCCTCCTCTCTGATGAAGGGTCTAGGCCCGAAACGTCAGTTTTTGTGCTCCCGAGATGCGGCTTGGCCTGCTGTGTTCATCCAGCTTCACACTTTGTTATCTTGGATACTCTAGCATCTGCAGTTCCAATGTCACTGATACAAAAGCCCATCAACTTTGGATTGCAGGCAGCTGTTTTCATCCTGTTCACGATGTCAAATCACAAACATGTCTATAATTAAGCGATAGCAGGAACTGCTGACGCTGGAGTCTGAGGTAACAAGATGTGGGGCACGATGAGTACAGCGGGAGAGGAGGAGAGCGAGGGGGGGGAAGAGAGAGAGAGGGGTTCAGCCCCTCTGTTTCAGCCCCTCAGTTTCAGCCCCTCTGTTTCTCCCCCTCTGTTTCAGCGCCTCTGTTTCTCGCCCTCTCTTTCAGCCCCTCTTTTTCTCGCCCACTGTTGCAGACCCTCTGTTTCAGCCCGTCTGTTTCAGCCCCTCTGTTTCAGCCCCTCTGTATCTCGCCCTCTGTTTCAGCCCTTCTGTTTCAGCCCCTCTGTTTCAGACCCTCTATTTCAACCCCTCTGTTTCTCGCCATCTGTTTCAGCCCCTCTGTTTCAGCCCCTCTGTTTCTCGCCCTCTGTTTCAGCCCCTCTGTTTCAGCCCCTCTGATTCAGCCCCTCTGTTGCAGCACCTCTGTTTCTCGCCCTTTGTTTCTCGCCCTCTGTTTCAGCCCCTCTGTTTCTCGCCCTCTGTTTCAGCCCCTCTGTTTCTCGCCCTCTGTTTCAGCCCCTCTGTTTCTCGCCCTCTGTTTCAGCCCCTCTGTTTCAGCCCCTCTGTTTCAGCCCCACTGTTTCAGCCCCTCTGTTTCTCGCCCTCTGTTTCAGCCCCACTGTTTCTCGCCCTCTGTTTCTCGCCCTCTGTTTCAGCCCCTCTGTTTCAGCCACTCTGTTTCAGCCCCTCTGTTTCTCGCCCTCTGTTTCTCGCCCTCTGTTTCTCGCCCTCAGTTTCAGCCCCTCTGTTTCAGCCCCTTTGTTTCAGCCCCTCTGTTTCAGCCCCTCTGTTCTCGCCCACTGTTTCTCGCCCTCTGTTTCAGCCCTCTGTTTCAGCCCCTCTGTTTCAGCCCCTCTGTTTCAGCCCCTCTGTTTCAGCCACTCTGTTTCA